>NC_134708.1:68131776-68274276 GCF_043290135.1 Rhipicephalus microplus
TGTACTACGTTTTGACGCGGTAGCAGGCATGCATTTCGGTTCTGTTGTTTCCAGGGTGCTGTTTCAGTGTACTAGAAGGGGTAGTTCGGTCAAGTTTTCGCTGGGTGCGAGCGCTCTTTACCTCGCTGATACCGCTAGTTTTCCAGATCTCGACCCGTTCGCCAAGCCTAAGTCGATCTGTTCTGTCACCATGAGTAGCGTACGGCGGCAGGCCTTCACGGCACAGCAAAAGCTTAAGATCATCGCCGTCGCCGAGGAATTCGGAAATCGCGAAGAGGGAAGACGGCACAATGTGGACGAGTCCTGCGTGCGACTGTGCAGAAAGAAGAAAGAAAGCCTACAAGCCGCGCACCGCGACCGTAGGTCATTTCGTGGCCCCAAGACCGGTGCCTACCCTGAGCTGGAGGCGGAGCTAGTAAAGTTCATCGAAGATGTGAGAAGCAGGGGTTACGCCGTATCGACCGAGATGGCCCAAGTGGAAGCGCGGCGACTTTCGAGGGAGCTAGGCCTACCTCACGAGTTTCGTGCGAGCCGCGGATGGCTGCACCGCTTTATGAAGCGGCAAGGGCTCTCAATAAGACGGCAGACTACAATATGTCAACGCTTGCCGGCTTCTTATGAGGAGAAGCTGCTCAAGTACCAGAGATATGTAATTGGCCTGCGAAAGCAGCACAATTACATTTTCTCGCAAATCGGCAATGCGGATGAAACTCCTGTTTATTTTGAAATGCCGTTGGACACAACGATTGAGAAGACGGGCAGCAGTTCGGTGAGCGTGCTGACCTGCGGGAACACGAAACTGCGCATCACAGTCTTGCTTTGTGCCCTCGCCTTCGGCATGCAACTGCGACCGTACGTCATCTTGAAAAGGAAAACTCTACCAAAGGTTCATTTGCCTGCCGGTGTGGTGGTGCGCGCACACGAGAACGCGTGGATGAACAGTGACTTGTTCGTAGACTGGATTAAGACGGTATGGGAGAAGAGGCCCGGTGCGATACTCGCAAAGAGGTCCATGCTCGTTCTTGACTCATTCCGCAACCACACTGAGGAAGTGAAGGACCGCCTTTCACGCAACGGCACCGACCTAGTTGTTATACCCGGTGGAATGACGTCAATGTTGCAGCCTCTAGATGTATCGCTTAACAAGCCTTTCAAAGCGCATGTCAAGCGCTATTACGCCGAGTGGATGGCCGAAGGCTGCTACGACTTGACGAGTCTGAAGGCCTGATATTGCCCTATTCTGCAAGTGGATTGTCGAGGCAGCATGGAAGGCCATTCTAGGTGAGATGGCGCGAAAAAGTTTCAAGAAATGCTGCATCACAAACAACATAGATGGAACCGAAGATGACATCTTGTGCATAATAGTGAGGACTGCAACTCAAGTGGCTCTAGCAGGAGCAGCGACAGTGAGTGAATTGTGAGTGGCCTTGCAGACAGCGTATTCTGCTTGCTAAATAAAGCTTTTTCTGTCTACATATGTGCTATGTTGCTTGAACAGTAGCTTTTGTACAGCCTTTCCTGTATATCAAATGTGCGGGCAATACGCAAGGATTTTTTTTTTCTTTCTCGGTGAGCTGAAAGTGGGGGTGTGGATTATATGCAGGGGCGGGTTATACACACAAAAATATGGTAAACGATTTTTGGCGAGTTCGATATACCCGGGTTCAACTGTACACAAATGATCGCCCACTATAGACCAAGGTCTATTCACAGAAATCCGTCAGGTTTTATCCTGCACCAAACATAACGCATGCGTGAAACTACAGCCTAAAATCTGTAGGACAGCTCTCCTGGCCATGAGGATCACAAAACAGATAAAAAGTGACTGAGAGTGAAAATGACACCGGTCATTGCAAACGTGCGATTGAGCTGCCGCTGGTCTGTTCTCCATGCCGAAGCCTTAATAAGGTAAGTCCCTTCACTGGTTAGTAGGCTAAAATATGGCTGGCTGACGCACGTGTTTGTTTAATTCTGTCTCTTATATTTTGTCTGCTTACGCGCTCTTTATACCACTATGGATCAAATGATCAGTGGTTGCAACATCAAATACAACACAGTACAGATGCACACCCAGACTCTGGCTAGCCCCTGCAGTCTCTCACCTTAACACGCCGCCCAATGTTGGGGATGACCGTCTCCAAGTGACTCTGGTCCAGCCGTACTTTGTCATTACTGTCCAACATTCGAACTGTCGCCACGTACCGGTCTTGTACATCCTGTAGAAACACAGTATAAAAACAATACTAGGTCCAGCAATTCCGAAGCACTAAGGCGAATACACTAGTACAATAAGAGAACAGATGATGACTACTTTTGATGCGCCGAAGTGAAATGAGCAAGGAAGACGAGCTAACGCTATCTTGTTGCAGCTCTGCTTAAGCAATGTCTGCTTGCACGCTCAGACAGCTTGTTAGCATCCCATCTCGGATCAAGTTTTCTTTAGGCGAGTAAAAGATTACAAGCAAAACAAGTGCTATCAGTATCATTGCCTGTCTTTTTTCCTGTAGACTCATTTACTCGTACTAAAATGACCCTCCAAGTGCTACAGGGAATAGATCCTTGCTGCAAATCGGACAGTGTCTCAACGACAAGTCAAAAAAGCAGGCGTGAACGAGCATGAGCAATAACAGGATCTTTGAGAACACTGAGGAAGACTCCGGCTATCCTGTTCATTCAACAATCAATGTCGTTTGTGAACACAAACATGAGAAAAAAGCAGACCATTTCACAAAGCTTGCTGCACCAACAGAACACGTAAGTTCCTGCACAAGCTACTGAATGCCTTCAGCAGGACAGAATTTGAATCTTTTACTCGCAGTCACATGCCTGTGTGAATCAGCAGCTTACATTTGCAATTTTGTAAATGTCATACTTGGTCTAGCATAGCCTGCAGCAGCAAATTTTAATTTCAAAGCAATAAGTTCAAAACCGGTGCACTCACTGTCTTAATGTTCCTTTTTTCTGCGAGCACTGTATATGTGATGAAAGGCTAGCTCTCCATGCATTAACTTTTCACATTCGAAGTACCTTCTTTTGCGAGTTGGCATTCGCAGAACATGGTCTTAAGAGTACAGAAGGTAGACAAAAAAGACCTACATAAACTTCAAGGTGTTCACACTCAAGGTTCAAAGAGCACTGGCTCTAATTATGAACACAAGAGTAAAATATTCTAGTCTTCCTTAGTGATTGTCAGATTGCATAAGACCCAACTTGTGATTATGATTACTACAAAGGAAAAAAGCGAAATGGTAATTTTATGGATTGAAACGTGGCATGCATTCTTTATGACAGTGCATCCATCCGCTATGCAAGTACAGCCACCCAAATGTTAACTAGTGCAACAGAGTAGCGACGTTTATGGGTCTTAGTACTTAAAGGGGCCCTAAAACAATTTTTTTTTAGTAACCATGAAATTAATCCAATGAAAAAGCGTATTGCATCACAATTTCAACGCTGCAAAAATTTTAAGAATCCGACCAGTACGATATGCCAGAAGATATCCCACACGCTGCAATCGAATTCTCCTCTCGTCCCAACGAAAGTGCTGGAAGCTAAGCAGGGAGAGATGGGAGGGGCAAACAAAAAATGTCTTGCACACCTTGTGAACTTGAGCACTTTTTTCTTTTTTTTTTCCTTCAAATACGTGGCTTTTTCAGTGCGATCGCGCACGCAAGCATGCGACGACCTCCCGCGGCGACCTTCAAAACAACCGAGCGCGCCATGTTTAAATGAGCCAATGGCTGATAGATGGACTTACTACGAGTGATTTTTGGGCTTATTGCGTGATTTGTTGAGAGAAGAGAAAGCAATATTTAGCTGACTTTGATAATTTATTTTGAATTCCAGGCCGTGTGCTGCGCTATGATATTTAGCTCGCGTGTTGTCGGGAGCCTCTGCTACCTATCGGCAGCATTTTCTCACTACGCTCAAAAACTGTTGCAGGGCCCCTTTAATGAAATAGCCGAGTTGCAAACAGGGTAAGAGTAAGTGCATGTGCACAAAGCGCTCTGCTGAGCTCGTCATATGCAAAGCTGTTCCTTTTTAAGGACATCAACACAATTCAGTGCACTTCAGAGGAACAATGTTCTGTGCCTTATCTCATGAGCAGAGGCATTTGGAACACAGTTGAACTCATTAATATATGCACCACAAAGCAATTCTTGCCTTCCATATGAGGTGCCTCTTATAAGCAGGGTACCATGTATGCATTTTCTTATTAATACTTTTTTCAATGTAAGCAGTCTGGTGTCTCTAGTACCCTTTTGTCTCTTATATACTCTCTCTTATAAAGAGGTTGATCAGTGTCCCTTACAAAGAGGTCTTACAAAGAAAGAAGCACCTAGCAAGTGATGGGCCTAACTGAGCACAGTTTGTGGGCACGCACATATCCTTGCAGTTTCCAACTTGGCTCCGTCATGTGACTCTTCTGCACAGGAAAATCGCCGCTCGAGAATCTTACTCAAAGACTAGGTTCCATTCACATGCAGTGAGTGTCTTGTCAGCGTGTTGTCGCTCACCTCTATGACGCCCTTCTTCTTGTAGTACTTGTCACCCAGCTTCTTGGCCATCACTTTGACCACAATGTCCTGCAATAAGCAAAGGAATTAATCCAATATTCAAATAACTTCTGGAGGCGAATATGTGAAGTGACACAATCGTGCAGCATATGACCTACACGAATGAGCATCAGCTCGATATAGCAAGGAGTGCATGCACTTATCTGAATGGTCATGGCCATGCATGAAGCTTAAATGGAGATACTGGGAACAGACATGACTTGATGCGAACTCTGGTGCGCTATCAAAAATGTTCTGATCCTTCTATGCCACACCCTACCCGACTGTGCAAGCAGGTCTTAATATACTATAATTGCTGGGATCTTACGGCCCAAAGCCATAATAAGATTTTGAGAAATGCCCCAGTGGAGGGCTTCAGAAATTTCAACCAACTGGACTTCCATAAGGTGCAACCAAATCTAAATTCATGGGTCTCTAGCGCTTTGTCTTCATCCAAACGCGGCCATTGCAGTTGGCACTCCACCCCAGGATTTTCGCGTCAACAGTCAAGAGCCATAACTACTCGACCACTACGGCAGGCCTGAGAATGTTTTAGATGCAGCCGCGCTAACTTCTACAGCCCCTCCTTGCGAACACACGTTCAAGAAAAGGTGCAGTCAGACTGCTCCTGAAACTGGTACTGCTACACCACACTACCTATAAGGGCGTTAACTATATCGCCACAGTTGTAAACATGCATGGGTAGTTGGGTGGTCCCGGGTGAACACCATGTGGTGGCCAAACTCACGCGAGCGATCCAGTAGGCCCGGCGATTTATCTGCTCCCTCTTCCTCTCTTGTTCGAGCATGATTTCGTCCAGGGCCGAGAGCTTTGCGGCTTTCTTGGGCTTTGGCTCACCATCGCCGCAGGTCGACGAAGATGATGACGGTGCCTTGTGCTTTTCCGCAGCCTTGTTGGCAGCCACTTCCAGTGGGTTCACCTTTGTCTCCCTGCATGAAAAAGCGCTCCTTCCTCTCGAACAATTCCGCACCACTACTTGCCAACATTTTGAGATTAGTGACCTGCTTCATCCTCCAGCTACATCTTTCAGGTGTCAGTTTTTTCTGCAAATGAGAATTAACCTTCAGAGTGCTTCTGCCTTACAAATAGGTTTTCAACTCTCGGCTTGAAACTTCTTGCCATAATGACATTGCACACTTACTGGCAGGTGGTGCCACTGCTGGGACAAACAAGAAGCGTTAAATATTATTGCGCTGCTTTCTGACGAAGATACACAGAATTGACTTCCAGCGCCAGCGCATCGCGTGGTTTGAGACAATGCCCTTTCACAGTTTTGGTTCCACCATGCAATTGCAACAAACGAGCGTGAAACTCAATTTTGTCTTCATCGGCACTCTCTTGTAAGGCTGGTGAAGGTTGCTTTTCATCTTTATTTCCACTGCTCTTGGCTTGTTTATCAGTAAAACTCGTGAGTTTTTCTCATTCCCATTTGTTAATGAGCTTACTTGGTCTAAGGCAGCCCCAGGCAGAGAAGATGCCGTGTGTTTGCTAGCATAACTCACTGCTTCAAGATGAGAACGGAGACATCTGTTATGTGCGCAGACTGCTATAGGCTGCTGTGTGTAGATTCGTGTTTCAAAGAACCCCACGCCCTGAAATACTATGGGACGTTTTACCGTTATGAGTGATGATGACACCAAAACTATTCCCAATTTTTTCTTACATTTTCTTTCACGACTTTAAACATTCTGCACATTTATAAACTGCAAGAAAATAGTTTATCTGAAAAAGTTATTGTATAAAAAATTGGAGACTCAAAGGGTTAATAATTACCATCCACCTTGCATACAAAGGATTGCATCGCCACACACCTTACCCCTGTCGTTATTTATTGAACATGTAGGATTGCAAACTAAGTTTTTTACTTCATGGTTTTTACTGTATATTGAGACGGCAAAAACAAAGCCCTATCTTATTTGTTTTTCATGCACAGTTTTTTCCCTAAAAAAGTACAGGCCAACATCTTGCCAAGTTAAGCGCTAATTTTGATATTCGCTGCACAAGCTGCTCCAAGATTTTTTTTAATAGGCCAAGGTACAGGGTAGCCCGATACAAAGGGCTGAAATTTTCTACATGTGAAGTTGAAAGTTGAGTGTTATTATTATTGAGTCAAACACAAATTTGCTCCTTTATGAAGCTCTCATTGTAACCATACAAGAAACACTGACAGCTGAGATGCACCAACATAGAAATTCATGAATACGAATATAAAAAAACTGGCTTCAATTATCAAATTGAACACAAAATAAGTCACGACTACCACCATAATAACCGGCCAATCCTATGGCTTCTAAAGGTTGAAGGCAATTCCCAGTAACCTACATTCCACCATATCCTCCACAAACTGATTCCATTTCATGCCTCCAAATTGCTGAATTTTGTCTGTCCACCTACTGTAACCCCTCGTCGTTCCTGGCCACTAATGCATCATTAAAAGTTGCAAAACAAAAAGTATTATTAGCCTGTCATTACTTCTTTAAAACAACTTAATCAAACTGTCATTACACTACATGCTTTTTTGAAGCAAACATTTATTTTATTTATTTAAATACCCTAAAGGCCCGAATGGGCATTACATAGGGGGGGGATAGAGTGGGGTTACGATCACAAGTACAGTACAGAACATAAATGAAGGCAGAGATGGTATACATGTCTACTGCATCGAGAAACTGAAAGTGCAATCCAGAAACAACACCATACAACAATAGATTACATTGAATGAAAAGAAAGGGGTTCACGTGAAATGCACTTTAAAACAGTAAACAAGAACAAAAAAGCGCGATCAGTACACTCAACAACAGGTTCCATTGAGGATCAAACCAGATCAGCCAACGAACAGCGTGAACACTCCATCAAATATCACACTGAAAAATTGTTTGCACATATGTCGAAAGTTCCAAAATAAGATCCTAGCTTTTGCTCTTAAGATTTCCCTGGCAATAAAAGCTCCTATCCCACAACTTACACAATTATGCATACCAATCGCACCTGAACTTAAAAGTCACAGCAGTTTCTCTTCTCATTTCCACACGAATTCACACCTAGACCGCCGAGCAAAAGTGATGCAGACCCCGCTGCGGTGGTCTAGTGGCTAAGGTACTCGGCTGCTGACCCGCAGGTCGCGGGTTCGATTCCCGGCTGCGGCGGCTGCATTTCCGATGGAGGCGGAAATGTTGTAGGCCCGTGAACTCAGATTTGGGTGCACGTTAAAGAACCGCAGGTGGTCAAAATTTCCGGAGCCCTCCACTACGGCGTCTCTCATAATCAAATGGTGGTTTTGGGACGTTAAACTCCACAAATCAATCAAATCAAAAGTGATGCAGAGTGGAGTGAGTTAATCCAAGGCAATCAACAAGAAGAATGATAGTGTTTCGTCTCAACATATAAAAAAGCCAGTTCAACACAGCGAAGCGAGAAATGCCAACATGTACCAACCAAAGCGGAACCCCGATTGTACGACTTTGAGAGAAATCACAAAACTGTCGTATAATACAGGCGTGATACAATAAAAAAATTAAGATTATAGGCAGTGACACTCGACCTTGCCTAAAAAACGGGTACACACCGCCTCAATAAGACCACAGCATGACCTTGTCCCTCTGCAAGGAAGGCAGTTTAAATTATTCTTGCCAGTGGCAGAATAATTCTAGCTAATAGCAGGACTACGCAGTTAGAGGAGGTGCAAGCGAATCTTTATTCTCTACTTTAAAAAATTGAATCCACTGCGCTCCTCTTTACAGATGAAGAATCCAAAGATTGCCTGCATGTGAAAATTAAACCGAAAACATGTTGCCTACAGCCTCTCGTCACAAGAATCAGACACAGCGTCATCGCTATCACTCAATGGCCACAGACCACGAGTTTGCAAAGAGTTCCACGGTGTGCGAGTGAGCTGTGCGCATTGTCATTTGTTGGCATGTCAAGTGTAACTAGGTGGGATGTCCCACTGTAATTACAAACATTAACACCAAGTCAAGTGAAAGTAATTTTGCACGGTGAAAAAAGTTGCATATCGCTCTTACGCGTGCGCAAGCCCATGGCTGCGAGTGCAACAGCTGTATGTCCACCAAAAAAAGTTTCGACGGACCGAAAACGGGAAAATATCAGCTTTTTAGCCAGCTGAAGCTACCCTGCGTGAATATAGCTTGACTAGTTAACAACCCCGTATACATTTGCGCACGATCAAGGCATATGTATAAGTGCATGAGCTTCTAGAAGAATAAAAGTTTCCTTCTAAGAGCACATCCTGTCTCACTCAATATTTTTCTAATCATCAGCCTAAAGGAATGCAAGTTCATATTTGCATTCATGAATATATGGTCGACAATTGATTGAAGTAAATGCGATTTTTCTTTCGAACGGAATATGAAAGTCGTCGTAAGACGAAGGGTCAGTGTAAAACTGCGTCGTTTAACCATCGTTTTTAATGCGTATATTGTTTCTACGGGTATATTGCCGGGACAAAACCGATTTGTCGTAAAACGTAGGTCATCGCAAAACTGGTGGACGTATATTCGAAGTTTCACTTAGTGAAGAAAAACAAAACAAAAAAACATGCATCTTCAAAAAGTGAATGAAGACAAGTGGGTTTTAGGGTCCATAATGTTCATGTTGAAACCACCAACTAATACAAAAGACTGAAACACGCATGGACAGACAGGTGGACGAACGAACAGGTGCATAGACAGATGCACGGATGGTGCAGGTGATCATGTATTATGCTGTCATATACTTCACTGATGCACACATAAACTCAGTTTTTTACACAAGTACTTTTACTTTTCCTTGTGCAAGTGTTCAGTTTTAGTTTCGATTTCGCAGAGCGTGACGGACGCCAACTAGGCTACGGCCTAAGGAGCTTTGGCCCTACCTAATAAGAAGAAAGTTCACTCACTTTTGTGCCGCTTCTTCTTGCTGTTTCGAGGAGGAAGCAGCCAACTTGAAAACAACTGCAAGAGAGATGTTGCTTATAACAGTCATCTTCTTTTAGTTTTATCCAAACACAAACATGCTGCTTCGCATGAAATCTTCCTTCTTCTGACATGGCCAGTTCGGTGTTGCGAAGGCCTCCTTGAAAACATAAAGGGACACTGAAATGACTTAAGATCCTTCGGCAGAAACGTGCTGAGGCAGCAGTGTAAGTTCTTTGGATCATTAACAGGCTACTTTTCATGACATTAACACACCCTCTGTGTTCGCTTTAGAGCCCGAACACAAAAAACAAGCTAAAATCGTTTTTAGAATTCAGGTGTATGTTATGCCTCTAACTAACTCTTCCGTGCACTAACTCTTCCGTGCACAGAACTCCATTTTTGGAGGGAAACAGGGTTTATTAAAAAAAAAAAGGAGAAATCCTTTGCAGAAAATTATTTTCTCACCAGAAACAAAAAACTGGCAAATTTAGCTCAAACGATATGAGGTGGCCACCTGAGCTAACAACCATGCTGTAAGGTTCTCCTGGTGACCTTCGGTAAAAGTACAGCTCTTCATTTCTATAGTCCTCAGCACTAGCTACGGATACATGTTCTCCTGTAATATCAACATAATAAGGACAGTACATACTTTTATATCTATAATACAATCTCAGGTCTACTGTCTAGCACGCCTTGAAGACGACGGAAGCCGGAAGAAAGGAAATTTAACGCACCACATTGAAGCCCAAAACGAAGTAGCATCATCTCTGTCAGATTGCGGAAAGCTTTGAAATATGGGTCCTTTAAAATCCGACATGCAGGGCTCACATGTTTCAAGATAAAAAAAAATGAAGAAAACATGGTTACCTGAGGTGACCACTGTGCTGGAAAGAGCTAAAGCTATTCATCTATTACAATGTGCATCATCACATAAAGCGGATATTTGGAAGCACAATCACTACTACCCACTGCCGTTTAAGCCCCTTTTCAGGCAAAGCTGTAAGTTTCGAGCTTTACGACCCAAACTTTTGCCACTGCTACTTGTAGGAGCAATTGCAAGGTTGGTAGGCTTTCAAATGAGTTTCTAATGTGGCACAAGTTGTGAACAAAGACTTTATTGCAGGCATGCTATGCTAGCCTGTGAAAGTAATCTTGACTGATCATCATGTTGCCTACCACACGAAAACATCCTCAGGTGAAGTACGAAGCAAATGTAGCTATAGCGACGGATATCCTAAGTGGTGTGAAGGAATAAAGAAGAGAATGCAGGTCATGCATATATGGATGCACTGTTATCTGTGCATGCACTGTTATTGTGCTGTGCATTTAGTAGAGCAAGCACATCAAGTAATACGTCACAGTCAAGCGTCGTTAACATGCACCCAATTCAAATATACTAATGGTCAAAACGTAGTTTCAGCGAATCTTCAACCGAGTTGCATAGAGCCTAATGCACTCGCTGACTGTTTCAGCCGTCGCAATTCACCTTATGCCTAATGGCTAGTGTGCACTCTGCATACAGCAATACCCTTTTGTGCCAGAAAATTTTACTGTGCTGCTAAACTTGCTGATGCCATTATATGGCGCAGAAAGTACTTCATAATTCCGCCAAGTATGGAGTTCGTTCGATCGATGATTTTGAATTTTTTTATTTTGATTTTGAATAACACTAATGACTTTGTGAATATACATCGGGCAAGAATGAAAGTGAGGTGCCAGTCCCTGATGAACTCGCCAGTATGACTTATCGACAGCAGCCTCATCACCATAAATATCTTAGGCTATCTGCTCGAGCACGTATGTGGGGTAGTGCGACTTTAGGCCTACTGCATGCTTTTAACAGGCAACAACCCGCTTCTGTCCAGAATGAAGTGAAGGACACTCCAATGGTAAACGCACATATATGGTGCAGCGAGCAGCCCGGCAATGACGGCATGATCTGAGTAGCTGATGCATTGCACACAACTAGCCAGAAACAATTAGCTCCCCACAGCCACACAATACTGCATTTCATTGAAATTGTGTCAGTTCTCATTCAGCAGCAAATCGCGGTACAGATGCATACACATGTATCACAAAAACCCAAGAGTGTCTATGTCAGTCGTGATATATCCTGGATGCAGTTAATAGCTTTGAAGTGCTCTCTGGTGTCACCAACATGCACTATCAGACAATTGCGCAAAAGTGCGTGAACTTTCTCTGTGCTTTGGCACAAAGGAGGAAATGGCTGTGTGGTGGGTACTTTAGGCAATGTATTTGCAATTTGCACTGCATTTATTTCTATGCTGGCAGCGATGGCGCAAGTCCGGAGATGCAAACTTATATTGGGTAGTTAACGCATCGTACTGTTTAGTGCGTGGTCATACCAAATTCCTGACAGGTAAGTATTAACAAAGTTTCACTGTAATTTAATTAAGGTAAGAAGACTACACCATTGCCAGTACAGCATCTCTCATTGCCTGAGTAACCTAAAGGACATTAAATGCCCTAAACCTACCATTTATACTATTTTTCCATTCTTATTTCAGTTTTGGTTTTCTATTACTTTTTTTAATTATCATTATCTATACATTCAATCAATCAGTTTATCACATTGAAGTAGTACTTAAATGTTGAGATAATTGCTTCTTTGCTGAACCCCCAGTATGGATAGGACCATGCTATGATCATCATAATCAGTTGTTTCAATGTGGTGTCGCTTCCTTCTTAGCTAGCACAACATAAAGTGTGAATGGTTTCCGATATGTAATATGTCACTGCAACAAATACTAGTACCTGTAACAATATCCCTTCACAATGTGAATACGTGCAAGGACCTTGTGAAAGTTTTTGTTTTAATTTGCTTCAGTTTCTTTCTATGCAGGTTTTTTTTTTCTTGTTTAAATTTACAGCCTTCCTCATCTTCTTTGCATTGCTCCTTTTTTGTCACGTGTTTTTTGTCACCAACATATTTTCACGTTTTATCTGTGTTTCACAATAAACACAGATCAATGATAGTGCTCGTCACTGTGTGCCTTTTATCTCTTTCCAAAGTTCGCACTATAGCAGTCATCATGACTTCCCAACAAGCCTATGCCACCACATTTTTAAGCGGCGATACAAAATCATGCTTCTTGTGATGGCGTGCCACCCGAAATGCTTCAGTTAGGCTAGGCTTAACAAGCGCCATTTGCCTCGTCGGTAGTGGCCCCAGGTGAACACCCCCCAAAGGCTCCACTTATGAAGAGAGGAAATCACATAAACGAGGAAGGGGAGGGCATGGATAACATTAGCGAGGCTCAGAAGTCGTCAAGACATTTCCAACATCAAGCATGCACCTATAAAATCAAGCAAGGAATCATGCAGTGGGCGTAATTTCGGCCCTCATTCGCACACAGGCTCTGAAAGCCGAATAATTAAACATTGCTGGAAATTAGTCTGCGATATTCTGCCATCGTTAAAGCATTCTTTATTCTCCTGAATTTGTCTGTCGGCACTGCACGTGCTTAAACACAAAACTTTCAACTTTCGTGAATTCAAACCGATGCGAACACCCCATGCATATGCAAATATATGCCACTGCTTGGTCTACGTGTCTTGCAAGCAAGCAGCCTTTTAGAAAAATGCTGTTTTGGTTGTGATGCTTCACTGTTTAAAAAGCTCCAATTATGGTGGATCCAGATCATGGCCCACCCACTCTTTTAGCTCACAACCCCACGATCATGTTATCTTCCACTTCTGGTTGGGGAAGTCCGTAGCTAGGCCGGGCGTCAGGAGGGCTAACAATGCTAAAGACTTTTGAACGAGCTGCCTGTCCCTATCCTTGGCTGCGAGTTGAGCACTCGGAGGGGTCGGGTGTCAACAAGACAGATTTTTTTCCCTCTCTTTTTCAACCGCCGAGTACATCGGCGGCTCTTGGAACCTACAGTTTCTCTTTGAAGACATCCAAGCAGCATTGTCTGCGGGTGAAACTGGTCTCGACTAGGGCTTCATACCTCTTATTTTGCAATGCACGTGTGTACCGCACAAGCAGCCAGGCCGCTCGTGTTCTTACTGTCACGTGACTTAGGTGTACTCGGGTCAGTTCGTCATCTGGATACATCGTCAGTGAACCGAGTGACTTAGGTGACAAGTTGCCTATGCTATGATGTTGAGCCTGTTCTCATTAAGCAGTTAGAACCGTACGAGTGAAAGAGCAGAAGAAAAGTAGTGAAGACCTTTTTCTTCTTCATTTTCTCGTTTCAGTTCCGTGAAGTCTGTAGTGGTTATTGCCTCTTCTCCTTTGCGCTCACGGTCTCGCTCGATCTGCCGGTCGATGAACTTGGCAAGCCGGTCCTGATCGTCCAGGTCAAGCTTTTCTTTCTTGGCTAATGACTCTTGTCTTCGAATGGTGTCTGGATCTCGGTCAATGTAACTGCACACAGTAGGAGCAATTGGAGTTATGCCAGCGTGCCCAGGGCCAAAGGGAAACAACATAGTCTATAAACAAGCTTTGATAACATGTTTGCCAAAATAAAGGCCAACCCTTCTTGAAATGTCGAAAAACTTGAAAAAAAGTTATGCTCAACCACCATAACTGGATCTACACAAGACATGAGCAGGATGACGTTTGTTCGGCTTGTTTCTGCAGCTATCGCAGCTGTTTCTTGCGTGTGGCGTAGGAAGAGTGATGTGCGTGTATGTGTAAAGTGTTCAAGGCGGCTTATACAGTAGACTCACGATAATTCAAGCTATGATAATTCATACTTTTAGTTCATTCAAACAAAATTCAATTTTTCGGTTGGCCCTCCATACCTGCAAGACTTCCAGATTGGCCGGGAGACTCCCGGATTTTGACCATTTCTCCCGGTTGTACGGTCGTCACGAAAATCTCCCGGAAATTGGAATTCTCGTGCGTGATCTGGCCGCATTGACAAAAAAAAGCAGCTAGATCCACTCCAGGCTTTTAGAAGCTACCCCATTTCATTATAAATGAGTTTAAGAGGCATTCATGTAAACGTACAGTATAATCTCAGTGATGCGAAACCACGGCAGATACGAATTCTTGGAATTCCCCAGCCAAATTTTACTATGTTCATTGGGCCTCAATTCGAATGTTCCGAGCACATTTCCTAATTGCAGCGGGTGATACGAACTTTAGTACGCGAACCGTCGAACGAAGTCCGAGAGCAGCGTACTCGAAGCTTCAGAAGTACGCGTGCGACCGGCGCACGCACTGTCTTCTACAGAGCGTGTGATTGTCGTTCCCACAACCGCTGTGGACGAAACCACGATCGCTCTTGACACGATCATGTATGGCGACGATGTACCTGACAGAACCCGTAAGTGTGCGCTCAACCAGTCAAAGCAACGCTACTTTCCGCAAACTCTGCGGACAAAACCGCAGCAGATGCTATCGTAGATGACATAAAATGATTTAGTTTTCAAGGCGCATGCGCAGCCAAGCGCATGGGAATTGTAAAATGAGCTACCGTTTGCCGCAATTGCCGCGCACAAAAACGTGGTGGCAGCGACGCGATAATGATCTACGAGCCCTGAGGGCACGCAGCGGTTAAAGGCAGTAAATACGTAAAAAATAATAAAGTTACAGTTTCGCCGCAAGGGCGAAGCAATGAATGCGACAGTAACAACTTGGAATTTAAGGCTGAGAACGGCAAGCAGATCGAAACGTGCAGCGCTCTACTCACACACAAATGATGCACAAAAACGATACTCGTAGGACGAGAGCGAACTAACAACGTTTACCGCTCGACACGTAACGCAACACGTAACGCTCTGTTATCGCTCGACACGTAACGAATTCATTCTAGGCATTACATGAGAAGTCCACCTCATTTAGACTGCAGTCTGTGGGCGCGGGTGCTAAGGTACGACATGCAATTATACATGATTTTATCACACAATATGTGCTGGGCACTGTCAAGCCGTGCATTAGATAGGCTTCGAACTGCACCCTGCAAAATGAAAGGAGCCTTGGTAGAACCCTCTTTCACATTGTCAACGGTCTTGAAATGGTGTGCTTTCGTGGGAGGGTTGACACTGCGGAAAACCACAACACTCGAGGGCTGTCTTGTCTTGGAAGTTTCCACTCTGTAAACACCTGAGTTTCAGGCAAAACTTACTGACAGTATTTTCTACTTTGTTCCAACACACGCTGCATTGTAGCTTTCACAGGAAATTAAAATATGTTTTATAGGAAAACCTGCCCTTCGCTTCTGCAGCGTCGTAGATGACTGAACAGCCATGTGCGCATAAGTTTACTTCCAGCTCTACTGATTCTGACCAGCACTGTTGAGCTACGACATACAGCTGCTTCATAATACAATCGTTCAGCTTACTTTCTGGACAAATTTTGCCTCATAAAATGGAATGTATATCGTGGTTAGCCCTATGTGTACAACACGAGCATGACCTAGCATGCATACATGACGGTACTGCCCTTTTGGCGCTTCACAATGTGATGCTAAATCTTGCATGCTTTCTAAATCAATGTGCCCATCTTGCACTTACACTGATTCTAATGGAAAACTTGTGTGAAGAAATAAACACTCACGTGATGAACCATCCTTTTTCAGTCTCGTCGACGGTGCAATGGCCTTCACGGCCAAGCCATTTGACAAATGAGGTAAGGGTGAGCCATCGGGTGGCATTCATGTGCAGATGCTGTTTGTCCGCGATGTACTCCTGGTACACCTGGTTGGCGTGCACTCGCTTAGTGCCTGCATGGCGGTATCAAAAAAAGTGCCCATTGTCATTTGTAGGAAGAGCCACAAAACACCAATTCACCAATGAACAGGAATGGCTCGAACCCATGCAGCAGACATTCCCAAACTATGACCAGCAATTTATTGCTGTTCAGAGAGGACAATCACTCGTTTGCGGAGTAAAGCGACAAGAAAATCAATGCGGACTTTCTCGGAACTTCCTTCGCTTTGCCTTTCTAGCACGTTGTGGCATTTCACAGATTCGATGTGCAATAATTTACCACTGTCTATAAAGCAAAAAGTGTATAACCACCGCATTCTGCCGACCATTGCATTTTGCCAGCACAATAGCACACTGACAAGAAACTCGGAGGATAACAGAAAAACTCGAGAAGTTGAAGACTGCACAGTGTGCAAAGGAAAAGAGGATAATAGGCCAAGACAGCGGGAAAGAGAAGACCATGGCAGAGAATAAACTGGGCTAGCTGTTATCTCAGTAGACATCAAGAGAAAATAAAGGAACTTGGACAAGTCATGTAATCTGTAGCAGAGAAAACTAATGATCACTTAGAGCAACGGAATAAGTACTGTCAGATGAGAGACCTAGCTTTGGTCAGCTGAAGGTAAGGGAGAGGGACGAAATGCAGAAAATTGCATATCTGAAATGCAATGAGCTGACACAAGGCCAGGTGAATTAAAAATCACTGTGAAAGACCTACGCCCTCGAGTGGACATAAAGAAAGGCTAGTGGTGATGACTTTCATGACACATGTTGCAATATAATTCCATTAGTAGTTAGTGATAATAGGTAACCGCATCTTTTCGTCCAACATATTTCATCCCACTGAGAAGTTATTCTGACTGTACAGCACTTCAACATTAAAACATCGGCTTGGCTGTAACATTTTGCTTCCACAGGCATGCTCGAAGAAGTCTGCGGTTTCAACAGAGCTAATAAAGCAGAATGTTATTACCGTATTTTCCGGTTTATAAGTCGCACCCTTGTATAAGTCGCACTCCCCTCAAAAAAGCAGTTTTTCTGAAAAAAAAAAACGTATATAAGTCGCACCGGTGCATAAGTTGCACCGGTGTAGAAGACGCACTTGCTCATCCGACCACCGACATTTAAGTATCTCGTCGTGACAATGCATTGCAAAAATGCATGCTTGCGACGGCCAACGCTTTTGCACGTTTCTAGCTATCGGCAGTCACGCGTGCGAGCGCTTTTAAACACACATAAAAACAATACTTTCAGAAGTACCTTTATTATTCCGATAGCTTGGTGACGTTTATTCAAAGCCATCGAAGTCATCTTCCTCCGAGTCGCTCACGAACAATGCAGCTACTTCTGGTTGCAGTACTGCTGGCACATCACTGTCGTCCTCCGACTCGCTCGAATTGGACTCTTCAACGTCGCCTCGCCATCGGCCGCGCAGGGGATCAAACCTTCCTTGCGAAAGGCCGCCACAATGGTCTTCGCAGAAATTGACTCCCAAGCGTCACTCACCCATTTCGCCACTTCGCCGAACTCTGCGCGTCTCATGCGCCCCGTTTTTGTGAAGCTCTGTTCTCCCTCCGACATCCACGTTTCCCATGAACGTCGCAGAACTGCCTTGAAGCTCCGGTTGACAGAAATGTCAAGCGGCTGAAGCATCTTCGTCATGCCGCCGGGAATAATCACTGGCATACAGTTCTTTGAACTGATCTTTTTCTTGACAATATCGGTGGTATGTGCCCACATACTGTCCATTACCAGCATTCCTGGCTTCACGTGAAAGAATCTGTCTGGTCGACGGGAAAAACAGCGGTCAAGCCACACACTCATCATTCCCTCGTCCATCGAACCTTTTGTGTTCGCCTGAATCACCACTGTAGGAGGGAAATTATCCTTCGGCAAGGTTTTCCGCTTAAATATTAGCATGGG
Organism: Rhipicephalus microplus; assembly: GCF_043290135.1. NCBI lineage: Eukaryota > Metazoa > Arthropoda > Arachnida > Ixodida > Ixodidae > Rhipicephalus > Rhipicephalus microplus. The sequence continues at coordinate 68,149,874 of NC_134708.1, forward strand.
AGACAGCTTTGTGCCGTCCGCGCAGCAGGCGAGCACAACGGTGAAGTGGGACTTCTCGTGGCCTGTTGTCCTCACAGTGACAGTTTTCTGGCCTTTTTCGGCGATGCTTCTCCCAAGCGGGATGTCGAATGTCAGCGGCACTTCATCCATGTTAACGATGTGGCTCGCACTGACATTCTTCTTCGCAACTTCCTCCCTTACGAATGAGCTGAAGTTGTCCAGTTGCGCCTGAAAGTCGTCGGGCAGCTTCTGGCACACTGTCGTCCGGGCTCTCGTAACCAGCTGATTCCGTCGCATAAAGCGGAAACACAACGACGGACCACCATTGAATCCCGTAACATTGCTCTCCGCTGCCAGAGCCTTCGCCTTCAGGCGCAGCTGCACTGTTGACAGCCCTCTTCCTTCGGCTCGTTGTTGCAGTACCCACGTGCGCAGGCTACGCTCGAGGTCCGGCCAGCGCGCCTTCTTGCCGCGGTTGGCCTTCTTTGTCGACTTCATCGTCCGGAGGACGCTGTGGGCCTTGCGCCAGTCACGGATTATTTTTTCACTGACGTCGAATTGCCTCCCTGCTTCTCTGTTCCCGTGGTTTTTGGCAAATTCAACAGCGCGCAGCTTAAACTTGGCGTCATAGCTTCGCCGACTTTGCTTTCCAAGCGGCGCCATGGTTTGCGAGGTTCTACGGCGCTACCGGCTCTATGCTACGACGCACAACACAACACACGAGACGCGCGCAGCAACAGCGACACAGCGAGTGCAATGAAGACGTTATGGCGGACAGATGTGACGGTAAAAGAAGTGGCTCTGAAATCCAAACTTGCTTTCCATAATTTATAATTTAAAAAATACCTCCACATTTTCACCCCTCTGATTATTTTTTTGTGCAAAACTACATAGCTGCGTTATCTTTAGGGTGTTAACTTACCGTTAATCTTACTTTCTCTTTAAATGTGGTTTCTGTGCATCGCAGAAGGCGGTGAAGCGCCGTAGACGCTATTTTGATGCTTGCTTGACGTAAACAGCGCCACCCAAGCCGTGGCATCCAACTCGATTTTGAATGTATATAAGTTGCATCGTTGTATAAGACGCACCCACGAAAAATTCAGAAAAAAACCACGACTTATAGACCGAAAAATACGGTATACTAAATGACAAAGAGAACATCAATTTCATTTGTTAAAGAAAGATGTGATGTGGTCTCACCAAATCGTCTCTTGAGCAGCTCCAAAAAACTGTCAGCAAATTCTCTGAAAGAAAAAAAAAACGAAGCACTTTGTGAATTTTAAAGAAGATTGAAGTGCCGCCTTCTAAGCCCTGATCTATAATATTATCTGAAATTTTAAGTTTCAAACCCACGATAGGTTTATGAGAGGCGCCATAGTGGAGTGCATTGAAAATTTTGACCATCTGGTGATCTTCAATGTGCATTGATGTCACTCAATACATGGGCCATTAGCATTTCGTCCCTGAAAAAATGCGACTGCCGCGGCTGGGACAGAACCCGAAATCTGGAGGTCAGCAACCGAGAACCATAAATGCTGCTTCAATGTGGCAGACACCAGAACTTCATATCTGCACCGCCTTGTAAGCGATTGAAAAGAGCGTGAAGTAGCAGCACGTGGTCGCTTGAGATAGGTATTCCAAGGACATGAGCTGGTTATGCCACTAACGCTGATCCCCTCACTCATCCCAGCATGAATCTGGTGTACAGTTTGCAACTTAGTTTTTATAGAACACTCATTTTCAGGTACAGAATATCATTGTTTTCTGTAATAGATCCAAAGTGTGCATGAACAAAGCAACGCCATCAAGACATGTTCATCTGAAGTGTTTGCCGCCTACTTTAATAGCCATTGGGCACTTCAAAAACTGAAGCATGGTACTCCAACTAGTGCTGCCATAGGTCAGGAACAAATTCGGAGCTTACTCAGACTCCCTCATGGAATACACTTTGCCTTTTGTGGTCACTCAGAGCTATAGCACACCAGTGCCGCCCACAAGAATCCAACCAGGAGAAGACAACGACGACACACCAACAACTAGGTGGCTGCGCCTGCTCTTGTTCGCGTCTGCCTAAACTGCTCCACATTAAATACACAGCTTGAGATGTCACAGCATCGACATCCGTCTGCCTGTTTCCACCACTAGGTGACCTCGAATTTGCCTGATCACTCTCGCTTCCCAATTGGCGCTCACCTCAGCCGGTTCGCTTGGGCTACTGCTGCCAGGAACTCAAGAACCGCAGTCCTCGCAGTCTTTCCCAAAACCAGAACGTCATGACCTCTTATCAGGTACAATTATCATCGCCTCAAACCCGCGAGCCCGAGGTTTCCGTTTTAAATCTCCCGGAGTTCTGGTCGTCAAATTCGCAGCATCGTCATCTATCTGCCTGTTTCTATATACTCACATAAATTTTCCTCAACTACACCGACTCAGACTCACGCAGGCAGAATTTTTTTTTCAACCGGACTCAAACTCATTAAAATATTTCTCAGGTCATACTCATGACTCGATCCGAGTCCGAGTGAGTTGAGTCACGAGTCTGTTAGCATATAATTAGCTGTTTTTATCTCTGTGTCACTGCACCTTAATTCCGGCATATTGCCAAATCGACGTTTTGCGTTACACATTTTGAGCTTGTACATTTTAGTACGAGATATCAGTGGTCGCAAACTAGCCGGGAGAAGTTTTACTGAAAGACGCGACACATATGAAATATTATTATCAAAAACTTCCCGTGAAACTTAGAAGGAAGGGGGAGTTAATTGTAGATCTCACTGCAAGCAAACATTTCAAATAGCTGTTAGCCTGGTGTGCATGAAATCTCAGTTAACCTTCTTACAGTAGTGTAATTCAGCAAATTATGCTTAACATTTCAATCTTCTACTTCGACAAACAAGGCAGATGGAGCTGTCAGGTGCTTTGTGATGCATTCCAAAGGCTTCAATTAGTAACTACATACTAGTAAGTTCTGAATGCTTAGAGTCTTCAGGAATGCGGATACAAGCCACAGTACGGAACTGCCGTAAAATCCCGAGCATGTGCACCCTTCGCATATTTGCAAGACTTGAAGTATGCACTAATGGCCGAGCAATCGCTTCTCTCCTGCCTCGTTCCCACCCACCATGTTTTTTTTTCAACCCAATGATTTTTAAGAACCCGTGTTTTGACAGTCTTTAGATATGTGTACAATTTCTAAGTACTTTTACAATTCAGTGCCTTGAGATTGCATTTCAAGTTGTCATAAGTACTCCGAATATTTGAAAAATGCATATGCCCCGTCCTTGTGACACAATAGATTTCGCAAGAGGATTCCCTACAGTTCGGTAGCCACAATAAAAATACACGTATCAAATAAGGCACCCTTTTAGAAGCCCGGGTGTCTATTCTTTTTACAGTTTCTTTTGCCGCCATTTTGCATACTGGTCCAAAACTAAGCAAGGGGCCTCCTTCCAAATGTTGCCCAATTACCTTTAACTGTGGGGGAGGGGGTGCACTGACTGGGAATATCACAGTAACGTTATATTTCAGAAGGAACGAAGTTGGTCACAGTATGCACAGTGTTTGTGACGCACTCACTTGGAGAATGATCCCAGGTATTTTCCTGGACATTCAGCAAACAGAAGGAGCTGCCGCTGGTGCGACTCCGACATTGTGTGGCACTTGAAACCGTTCTGCATAAACGGAAGCCAGCAGATTCCTAATGCAGCTTTGTCACTTTTATCAATCAGATGAACCGATTAAGTTGCCTGGCTTCACATAATAAAAACATGTGGTGATACTGAACTGCGTTACTGCTGGAAGCCCGAAATAATTTAAACAAGCTAGGTTTCTTCAATGCGCACAAAAATCTAAGCACACAGATATAGTTTTTTTCTCCCCTCTATTAAGATGTGGACAAAAAGGCTGTTAATTAAACCCATGCCTTCATACTGAGCTATTCTGCATCTTAGCCTGTAGGTTACGATGATGTGTCACCCTCAGTAATCTATAACTTCTTTCACCGAAAGCAAGTTATTACATTTACAGGGAAATGTCACATAAATATAGAGTATACAAAGTTCCTGCATATTTTGAGCAAACAGAAAAATATTTACAAATTTTTGATCCACTGCAACATCAATACACTGACATAGATGTCTTTGGGTGCATAAACATGACACAGAAAAAGCTTCTGACACAGTGGTTTCAATAAACTTCTGTTCTCAAAAGGAGAAAATTTTTTAAACGTGTGTAGTCTAACACTGTCTGTTTGGGGATAGTCCTGTTGCCCAGCAGTACATCTCTGCCTGTGTTCACACCTTGAGAAAACATCGTTGGAAATCATTAAATGACAATCGTTGAAAAATTTATGTGGTTCAGGCTTCATGCGAACAATTCTGTGAGAAGGAGCAATTGACACCTGCAAAGTCCTTCTGCGCTTCCAAGGATAATAGTAAATATACCGCGTTTTGCGGTTTTACGTGAAAAAACATTGATACCATTCAGAGGCCCACCGTAGTAGAAGGCTCCGGTAATTTGGACCACGTGATGTTGCTAAAAGTGAAATTAAAGCTAGGTACATGGGGCTCAATTGAAATGCAACTACAGCGGCCGGGATCAAACCCATGACTTTCCGGTCAGCAACGCAGATTCGTAACAGCAGTACGACACCGAAGGAGGAATTTACTGCAGGAATGGGAAACGCCTGCCGGGCGAAACTCTTTCAAAAGCTATCTCTGCTTTCAGCATGAATATGCCGCGCTCGCTTAACTAAGCATCGTGCGAAATTCGGCCGAAATTCGCACACAGCTTGAGAGCCAGCCATAAAGGAAATTGGCTCGACTCCGAAATAGTGCTTCCAAACGCACCACGATCTACGGAGAAATACGCTCGGAAAAATACGCACCTCGTCCCGACATTGTTTCTGGCACATCTGGCAGTACCATCGCAGTTTCTGAAGACCCTTGGACTTGATTCTGTTCGCGATGCCCTTAGGGCTGAACGGGTCGTGTTTCGGCATTTTCTAGCTGAAACCAACACACAAGTTTGAATGAATGACAAGCACCGTGCATCACTGAATCGGGAAGCGAAAGGAACGAAGCCCGCGAAAGTGCGCCAGTAGAAAGTGGATCATGCTTACGTTATAGAGGTGAGAATGCAAACAAGCTTAATGAGTGACAAGCGTAAGTGAAAGCAGATTAAATAAAGACATCAACAAAGCTTATGCAGGACCACGACACCACGAAACACGCCGTAAACGCGGTACCGAGCGAGCATACTACAAAACTGGAGTGCACTATACAAAACGTACGGCTTCTAACTAGATTGGATTGGCTTCGATTGACAGTTGGTTCTTAAACAATCCTTTGCAAGTCGTTACTGCTAGGTGCCTTAAATTAGCAATACTTGATCACATTTAATGAATGCTAGTAATTTGTGAGCTAATAACTTACAAGTATTGAACTAATGAAAGCCCAAATGTAACTTTAGCTTGATGCTCTATGACGTCTGAACAAAGCATAGCCTCCAAGACCTGAACAACGCTACATCCATGACATGAAAATTTGATACCACTTTCAAGCTGATTCATTTTATGGTAAGGCTCATTCCAGCAATATATTCTATACGTACAGCGCATTCAACCAGTATTTCGATATTAGAGCATAAAAGAGGAAGAAGAAGAACTTTATTTATGAAGTCCAGGGAAGTTGATTTGGCGTGAGCCTCAGCCCGAGCCTAGGCATCGGCCACGAGCTTTCGGGCACAATTTTTTTTACACTGTGATGCACTTGCATATATGTTTTACACTGTAAAACATATGGCATATGCTTCAAACATTTCGAGAAGTTTCTCTCAAGTGGGGACATCCACACTCTAAAAAAAAAAAAAAAGAGCGAGTAAAAAGGGTCTTTTTGTCCCACAACAATAATCGTCATCTATATTGCGTTCCATCCTTGCGCTATCGCACCGCGCCCGGCACATTCCGGTCACGATCGACATGCCCATTATCAGGGTTGCATTGCATTCTCGATAGGAAAGTGGCCAGCGCCGAGTTTTCAAGAAAGGAAGCGCACGCAAGCCTGATGACGATTATTGTTGTGGGACAAAAAGACACCCTGTTTACTCGATTTTTTTTTTTTTTGAGTGCAGCATGCATTTGAGAGAGCGAACAGTGTAGTCGGGAGAGAGCAGTGTAAATTAAGAGAACCATCACGTGCGTTCGGTGCGATATGAGATTCCATCGTCGTCGCTTCCATCAGCCCATAGATATAGTATGTGGTTGTCGATCGGTTCCGCTTCATTGATTCTCGGCTCCCTTGTTTACGTAATGACTACTGTGTAACGGAAAAAGCAACCGTCGATAATAAAGACAGTTGAATGCGGGAGAATAGTTTATAGGGGGCGGCACCATCACCGTACTAGTGTGGATAGGCGGCCGGCAGCGCGCATGCCAATGCACGAAATGGCGCGTTTTCTGAGCGCTGTGAGCTGATTGTCGGCGAAAAAAATGCGTTGATTGCTGCCCAGTCGTAATAAATATGCCGTTCATTGCTTAACGGATGTACGAAGCTCACTGAACGTTACTTTTACGTGTGACAGAAATGCAGTCTTGTTCGCGCTTGGTGACTGTCTGCACTTTCGCACTGTCACATTTCTTGTATTTTTTTGTTTAGGTGTTGAGCTTGTGTCCCGTCTACTATGCACTGCTGAGCATGACTGAATTCCTTCTTCATGCACGCTGGTCATGAATACCAAACCCCTCACTCCCCCCCCCCCCCCCCCCTCAGAAAAAAAGGAAGAATTTCGATATTTTTGGGCGATTAACCTAAAAATACAGCGATTACTCATTCCGCCTTTTCGTCTTAATCATTTCTTTAAGGAATAAACCTAGGACAGTCGATAAGTTAATTCAGGAAAGCTACGTGAGTTACAGCGCTCCAGCGCGCTTGTTCTTACTCCTGTAATGGTATAAAAAGGTAATAGTTCAGCCCGCAGCTTTTTTATATTGATTATCTGCATCAAAGTGATGGAAAGGTTTCATGATTGATGGAACGAAGTTTTTTTTTGTGTGTGTGAATATGTGTTCACTTCTTCCATCTGCCTACGCAACGTCACAAAAGCGCTCAAGGTAATATGAAAAAAAAAAAAAAAGTTGCGTTCTCCTTGAAATCATACGACATATGTGAAGCACGCCGTTTGGATTAATTTTGACAATCTGGCCTCATTTAAGCGAGCTCAAATATAAAAACATGGGTGAGGCAATTAGGAAACTCCAACCAAAATTTGTATTACAGCGCTTGAGTCACAATTTTTTGTTAGAGTTTTCTGATTGCCTCATTTGTATTCCAACCTGGCAGACTTCTGCCAAGAATTCACCTTTGATAAGAACACGGGTCTGTCTGTATAAATATATCGCCCACTCCTAAAATTGCGCATGGCAACTCGAGTTTAATCAGCTCCGTATCATTCAATTGAAGTGCCGAATTGTCAGGATTTACTATACAGCAGTGTCATATGGGACTAGGACTGTACAATACAAGGTAATCTCAAGCACAATTAAGGCTCGTTACATAATCAATAAGCAAGAACTCCACATTTTTTTTAAAATAGGCACCTAGCAACAATGCAAAACTTTAGTTTATCCCTGAGTCACTAAAATGCTGCATTCACGCAATATTTATTATTCCTCATGTTTGGGGCGACGCCATTGCAAGTGCACTTTACGATGGCCTTCAGCTAAAAAGCGGCACCTACACCGAAATGATCCTGTCGAATAGCGGCTACAACGACGATACACGCACATCACTCTCGCCAAGTGCTCGACTGCATCTTATTGCGGTACATATACAGGCGAGTAAGGCCAAATGCTTCTGTAGACCGTGCTAGGCAAACGTACAAGCAGTTACTCTTGCGCTAACAGAGTGGGACAAACCTCCCTTTGAGCACGAGCATGACGTACACGCACGTGCTAGCCTATGTGGATAGTAGACGACGCCGGGAGCAATCCACACTAGGTGCGCTTCAGCCAGTGGCCACCAGGCGACGACTCCACTCGATCTCGGGGCGAATGCCTGTACTATGGTGGCTAGAATTGGAAGGTGACGCCAACGGGAGCTCGGAGCCGCTTCTTCGTTTCGAGCAGCGCGGCAGTGGCGCTGTCGGCGGAATGGTGATGCTAGTTACGCGCGCGCGCCTTGAGCGCGCGGACCTTTCAAAGATGCTGTTGCTGAAGCATGATTCAGATAAATTGGCGATTCAGATAACTCACTGTGACGATGGCTGATAGAACGCCATTTCAAGCATTAAAAGAAATTGGCTGCCGCTGCAAGACTTCTGTGACGTTGAATCTGCGCAAATTAAAGCTTTCGTTCGCATATCCCTGCAGTGTTTTGGAGTGCAAGGCGACGGCGTTTTTTTTAAAAAAAATATTACCAAAGTTCTGGGCGAGGAAAATAAAACAAATATTTATTGCACATCATATTATTAGGAAGATCTATTGCACATCATGGAATACAGGGTAAAATAAAATAAAATGAAAAAATACGCACATTTACACACGCTCGGGAGTAGTTAAAAACATTGAAACATTGCACACAGACAGCGCATCGCTTGGCACTAAGTAATAAGAGGCATACAATCACTTTCCACTCGGCAAAAAAAAAAATCAATAGAGCTTAAAGTTACAATATCAAACTCAGAGCACGCGTCTAAGCTTCAGCAATTTCATTCTTTCCTGCTTAGCGTTTCGTTTGCTGTTCTGGGCTTTCACATGAAAGTGGAGCCTAGTAAGAACATAAAACTTGATAATTTTGTTTGTGAGGGACATACTGTGGTCAGGGCAGCCAACAAGTGTAAGCTTTCTTAACTGCAAGAAGGAAACCAAGTCCATGATGCTGTCAGGTTTGACTTCTGTAACACTGAAGCAGTGGGTAAAAGTGTTCTCGAGAGTGGTCACGAGTTCATTGAGCTTGACTGATGGGTACAGCAGGCCTCCTCGGTCAACAGCAGCCGTGAGGGATGCTGCAGCTGGAGATGGATCGTTCTCGCCTTGTAGGAGCTGCTGGCTGCACTCTGCACATTTGGTGCTTGCAACGCTTTTTCTTGCCACATATCCAGCCATGTAGAATATGAGTCTGGCATCGCTGCTTTGCACGACCATGTCTGCATGCTCGGTGCCGTGGCCGTATTCATTGAGCACTTCATGTGCTTCGGCAAGGTTTCCTACGTCAAGAAGCTCGTCTAATTTCCTCCGAGGAGTGAGTCCTTTCCGTTGTCAGCTCCCAGCAGACTTCTCAGCAGTCCTGAGGACACATTGCTTCCTTTCGGTGGTTTTGCCAAATTCTGGAAGCTCAAAGTGTTGACCGAGATTAGGAACTGGGAGGCAGTCGGATGATCATTGCATCCAGACATTTGTCGGACGATTCCAAACAGCCTCTCCAGGGGGTCCTGACTCAAGCGGCATGTCATCATATAGCTGAAGTTCAACTTCATCGTCAGGTAGCGGAGAAGGTGTAGCGTGCTTGATAAGGTAACACGAAGCCCCTCGGCTGTACTGCGGCTTAGGAAACCTCCGGAGCCAGCAGCTGTTTCCTAATCGTCCAGGTAAGTCAAGAAGTTTTGAATGCACTTCTCGTGCATCCCTCCAGGCTTAAGTGCACCCGAACTGCACCTTGAAGTCATGGCCTCAATGAGCCTTCTCATTCTTTCCACAAAGCTGACTGTCGCCGCTGTGCTCCCATGCTTTTCTTCGATGGTTGCATTGTACAAGAAAAGGCCTCTGAGGACTTCATCACTGTAAAGCCGCACTGCATAATTTACCCTCATTTTCTCAAAGCCATTGGGATGCACAACCGATTTGCTAATATGAGGCATGGCTTTGAGAGTCGTGTCATGCTGTTCATCAAGCTTCCGGGCACAGTCAATAGGGTCAACACTGGCATGGCCTTCTGGCAGTTTCACGCCCGTTCGAACAAAGGTGTTCCTCACACATTTAAGAAGGTGTGGGAAGTCCGAGATGAAGTGCAGAAAACGTTCTGGGTCTGTAGGGTGCTGCCTTCTACATACTGTGTTTTCTTTCCTGCCGTGTATGCCGAATGAGTGCCACATGCTTCTGTTCCACGCAGCTCCATCAGTGGTGATAAAGTCTACGTGCAGACCGGCGTTTTCGCTCATGACTACTGCTTCGAGGATTATTTTGCCTAACGTCTCGGACTTCACATTGCTGCGTGACGCGAACACACCAATAATCTGGTGCCACGTGCCTGTAAAAGGCACGAACAATACTACAAGGCCATGGTCACATGCTACGGAGCGCTCACTCTCTGGTGTGAACTTCCCAAGGTCCACAAAACCTTCGATGGTGCCATCGGTTCCCAAGCTCAAGTGTTCAGATAGCTTAATCTCATCAATTAACAGCCCACCATGGCGCTGGAACAAGTCCATAGATTTTGTTTTTTCCGCCACAGCAGCAAACACTTTTTCGCTCAGGCCGAATCCACTCCTGTAACGCTTGAGATATCGACGTAGTGATGTTCGAGAAGGCAACGCCATGATGTTGTTTTTGCGTATATGCTCATAGAGGCGTGGGCTTTTCATGGACATAATAAGGCACTCTAGAGCCCATTCACTTTCATACTTCATCCCTTTCGTGGATTTTCTTTTAGCCGCAGCAAAGCACGCCTTGACTTGTTGCTGCTGCTTAATGGGTAGGGCCTTCACCGCTTCTTCAAATGCTGTAGAATCATTCCGTGCATTCTTTTCTTTCATTTGTTTGATGAGTGATTTAGCCTGCAGGACACTCAGGCGACTCCTTTTCGCTTGCGCTGTTCGCAGCTTAAGCCTGTATGAAAGCTTTTGGGACTGGGCCACATTTTTGCCTTTTCTTCGCCTGTAGGACTCACGATTCAGGAGTAGTCTTCTGAGGTGCTTGCATTGTGGGCAGGCTTTTTCTAGCGTTGGAGCAACCCCACGGCAAGATGGGCTGAAGGTTCTGCCATCAAAAGTCTTCTCCTTGTACTTTAAATTCACTCCAAATTCACCAGTTTTACCAAACCCTCTGCATGGTATCATGGAGTCGACGTCGCGAAGCAACTCTTCTGCCATTTCGATGTCGGTAATGTCAAGGGTCTTTATTTTTGTGGCTTGCACAAAAGCTGTCGCTTGAAGTTTGTTTTCATCTGATGTCATTAGCACATACTTGTCAATAGTCAACTTGTCACCATCTAGTGCGCAAACTGTAAACACCGTAGCGTTGTCGGCTCCAGCAATTAGATGTCGAGCCCAGTAAGCGCTGGGAAGACCACACTTGCGGACGTCGGGAATTGCGGGCACATTCGGAACAGGTATTTGGTTACTGTCGCTTTCTGTGCTGTACGAGCCAGCTGTCTCCTCGCAAGCAGACGTGCTTGGTTCCTGACGCCGAATTTTCGATGGTAGGCCGCAAGTGGATGTTCTTGACGTCCTTTTCTTCGGCACTTTCTTTGAAAGATACGCAGGAACATTTGGGAATATGGTTGGCACCGCGTCAGATTTCAGCACCGGTTTCCCTCGGGGAATCTGAACAGTTTCGCCGTTTATCACATGCGTGTAAAAACGCTCAATAAACTGCTCGTCGAAATGAAGCTCACATAGCGCCGACTTCACGTCCAACGACTTGTCGGCACGGGGTACGGCTCGTTGCCAGGCTTCGAAGAGGGCAGGGTCTTTGGGAACAGAGAAAAGAGAAGCACGCTGACCTTGCTCCCTCGATGACACATAGCCGCTCGTGCAGCCAGGAGCAAAGCAGTGGCGTTGCCTCGCTTTCGTAGTGCTGGAGTTCATCCTAAGGTCGGCACTCACACTGTCATGTCAGCAACTAAATACATTTTGCCATAAGCGAGACATCAACGCGGAAAACTGCACACACCCAGACACGCTTCCAGAGGCGAACCAGCGAACCCAGCGGCGAGTCGACGAGAGAGCGCGGAGCGCGCGCTTCGCCCGCATCACTATGCCGACAGGAGCGCCGTGGTGGCCGTCGCGGCGGCGCTTGAAAACGAGGATCGCGCGCGCTCGGCGAATATGCGGGCGCTGGCGTCACCTCCCAATTCTAGCCACCATACCTGTACTGCGTACTTCATCCCTAGAAGTACGCTGAGTACGATAAGCACTTTGGAACCAAGGTGGACGCGCACAGCTGTGCTCCACCTTGGTTCCAAAGTTAAAGGCACGGCTATTGCCTATTTTGATGAACTCTCGCAAACAGAAAATTGTCATTTAGTGGAGGAAGCAGCAGCGTATACTATCACTACACCGACACCTGTAGACGTTGGTCCAATGTTATCTCCCATTGAGCGAGACCGCCTTCTCACGCTGATCAACAAGTTCCACGGCTGCTTCTCAACCCTTATCAAGAGTTGGTCAAACGGCACTGACGAAACACCGCATCATCACGGATTCCGATGCCAGACCCATCCGGCAAAATCCTTATCGAGTCGCCCCAAAGGAGCGTGAGGTAATTCAAAAACAGATGAAAACGATGCTAGAAGATGGTGTTATTCGGCCGTCTAACAGTCCTTGGGCATCACCTGTAGTACTCGTCAAAAAGAAGGATGGTAGCTTGCGTTTCTGCGTCGACTACCCTAAGCTTAATCAGATCACAAAGAAGGACGTCTACCCTCTGCCGCGTATTGATGATTCATTGGATAGACTACGAAATGCACGCTACTTTTCGTCTATGGACTTAAAAAGCGGCTACTGGCAAATTGAAGTGGATGAGAGAGATCGTGAGAAGACCGCCTTTGTTACGCCCGACGGACTTTATGAATTTCAGGTTCTTCCTTTCGGTTTGTGTTCGGCGCCAGCAACATTCCAGCGTCTCATGGACACGGTTTTGTCGGGACTTAAGTGGCAAACTTGCTTGGTGTACCTCGATGACGTGATTGTCTTTTCGGCGACTTTCGAGGAACACTTACGAAGGCTCGAAGCAGTTTTTGAAGCAATACGCTTGGCCGGTCTTACTCTAAAACCAGAAAAGTGCCACTTCGGCTTCCACGAACTTCGATTCCTCGGTCACGTCGTGAGCAGCCAAGGGATCCGACCCGACCCGGATAAAATTGCCGCCGTGGCAAACTTCCCAACACCATCTGACAAAAAATCAGTGCGACGTTTTTTAGGTCTCTGTGCCTACTACCGGCGGTTTATTGCTAATTTTTCGCGCATCGCATGGCCATTGACACAGCTTACTCGGAAAGATACCCCCTTCAGATGGGGCGAAGACCAACAGCAGGCATTTCACGAGCTTCGTCAGCGAATGCAAACACCCCCCGTGCTGGCCCACTTCGATGAAGACGCACCGATAATACTTCATACAGACGCTAGTAATGTGGGTCTTGGAGCAGTGCTCGTACAGTCGAAGGACAACAATGAAAACGTGATCGCCTATGCCAGCAGGACGCTGTCCCGAGCTGAAGCTAATTACACTACGACGGAAAAAGAATGTCTTGCAATGGTATGGGCAGTCCCGAAGTTTCGTCCTTATTTGTACGGCCGCCCATTCACCGTTATCAGCGATCACCACTCTCTCTGTTGGTTAGTCAACTTGAAAGATCCATCTGGCCGCCTTGCACGATGGAGTCTTCGGCTCCAAGAATTTGACTTCACTGTTGCCTACAAGTCGGGAAAACGACACACCGATGCCGACTGTCTTTCTCGGTCTCCTGTTGAGACGGCATCCCCGGACAACGACGATGACGACACGGTCTTTCTCGGAATTGTGGACACTGCCACCTTTTCTCAACAGCAGCGTGGCGATGCTGAGCTGCTGCCACTTATAGATTACCTACAAGGGCGAATGAATAACGTTCCGAAGTTATTTGCGAGAGGGCTGCCGTCGTACTGCTTGCGAAATGACGTTCTTTATAAAAAAAGGGAGCGAGAATGGAGAAACGGGCTCCGTTCCTCCTTCGGCGCAGCGTCTTCCTCCCTTTCGGGCGCTTTACCCGTCGCGCCCTCTCGCGGCAAGGACCAAAGGAGCAACGTTCGTCCTTCAGCGTTCAAGTTACTCCTCAATCACGGGGGTCTTGCTCGCGCGCATGCGCACGCCAAGCCTATAGCCGCCTGCGGCCAGTCGCGAGCGATTGCTTTAACCTAAGATTGTTGTAAACAATGCAGGAATGACGTTTTCTTTTCTTTTATTAGCATAGAGTAAAAGCCTCTCTTTTTTTTATCGTCAGGCACTCGCACGATCCGCACACTTCCATGTGTGTCTCGTGTTGTTTCATACTACCAATTTGTCACGAATACAAGGAGCTCTGCTTCCCAAGCAGTCTTGCTTTATCGATTACCTTAGAGTGTAAAAAAAAAATAATGATTTTTTTCCGTGTCGACATACTTGGTAAGCCCACGCATTTTTAGTTTCGCACGGCACCAACAGCGCTCATGAATTCAACGAGGCGCGTAAAAAAGCATCACACTTATTTTTTCAATAGTGTAGGAAACCTGATACCACTCTACAGTCCATGCGTGAAAGTACGATCATATACAATTGATAGAGTTATACGTGCCACTACCACCATATGGATGTTCTTTGCAGTTTACCCCCATTCGAATACGGCCGCCATGGCCGGAAGTCGTACCTGCGTCCATCAGCATAATCACACGACACCCAATAAGGCTATGCTACCTCGGCAGGTGAAAGCACAAACGGAAACAGGCTGCGAAGTTTCACCGAGCGTTTATTCGCCAGACTAGATTACAACCATCAGAAACTTTTTAAACATCATCATAACTAAACTTTTGTGAAAAGTGAACCAATGACTTCTGTAGGTTAAACCAAATTCTCAATCGCATTCGTTTTGAATTGCCCATGCCAGCACTGAGAAGTAGGAAGGAATTATGCACGCGAGCAGTATGTCTTTCTCGTCCATGATTCTCCTTTGTCGTGAGAAACTCAACACAAAATGCACTTCTAGTAGCAGCTGTGCACAGCAAGTAAGTACTAACGCTCACTCACCTTTGTGAAAAGAGTATTCCGAATCCAGAGTAATAACCACCACAGCCACAGCGCTAACAACAAAATTGTGGCACGCACTATGATTGCAAGTTGACACGCGAGGCGAATCGCGAGAGGCATCTGAAGCAGAAAAGTATGCAGGCACAACATTCTATAAAGTTATAGTAAACTTGCGCACTGCAGCGATAGTTCCTCCACTCAAGTATGAGAGCTCCCGCGACGCCAACAGCCACTGTCATGGCTCACGAAAAAATACCGTCGGATTCGAGGTCATCGCTTATTTATCTCGCAAGACCCGCGTTGTAACGTACGTATACACTGCTAGGACGGTCGTTACCGCATTAAAACATTGTCATTGAAGGGCTAGTGGTGTACTATATCCATGGCTAACGGCCACACTTGTGGTACGCACGTAAAAAGAATATAAGCAAACGTTAAGACGAAACAACTAAACGAGGTCGACGTGACCACAGAACACCTACCACGACGGAGACCAAGTTTGGTCTGCATGCTGCGCCCTCTCCAAGTAAGAAGAAAAAAAAATGTGACCTCACAAATGGCTAACGCGTGGCAAGCGTTTGCACTCTCAGAGGCTTCAAGAAAAAAAAAGTAACTATGTCAGTAGTCGACAGATGGCGCAGCGTTCAAATTGCCGTGGGCATTCTAAGCACGGCTTGGGGCATCCGCCTTCGTGAAAACCTGATAAACTCTAGTAATTATTCCGTTCATTACTGTGCAACCATTGATTAACTATGGTTTACCTAAGCATCAGATACAATATATTTACGTGTGCGCATGTTGTGGTATTGATGAAAAACGGGAAAAAAAGTGTAAGAAAACCTACTTGTAACCTGTGCCACTCAGGTCAGTTGAAATTCATCGCTATATAAGCTGGCGCACTTTCACAGTAGAGTGTGAGTAAACACGTCGAGGTCACTCTGCGTTCGGCTTCGGTGGGAGACGGACGTGTGATGGCTCGCTCCGTGCGAGGTGCTTCGGCGGCCGCTGCTGGCCGCGGTGTTAGGTTCCCTTCTGCACCATCAGATTACCGGTTTTTGTTGCCTACATTGCCGTCGGGTGACAGTATGGAAGAGTGTGTGTTTCTGCACGGGGATTTGGAAAAAAGACCATACCGGTTGGAAGACTTTCGGGCCCCGTTGGAAGAAGTGGGACTCATCAAGGCGATCATTGGCATTGGAGCCTTCCAGATGAATCACATCTGGCTGGCGAAGATGCGAAGCAAGGATGACAAAGAAGCATTACTCAAAACAGGTGGACTCCGAGTCAAGGGTGGCTTCTGTGCTATCATCGACCCTATCCAACATGATGTAACCGTGAAAATCCACTGGGTTGACTGTGCGGTCTCGAATGAGAGCATTCGACAAGCGTTAGGTGAGTTTGGTGAAGTTCTGGAGGTTTCCAACGACAACTGGTCCGTCGCGGGCTTTGAACACGCGATATCGACGACGAGGGTGGTGCGACTGAAACTGAAGGAAGGCGTGGTGCTAGAAGACTTGCCGCACCTTTTTAAGATTGGAGGGGGCACCGTCCTTCTTGTGGCCCCGGGTCGGGCACCGCTCTGCCTAAGGTGTCACATGCAAGGACATATACGACGAGACTGCCAGACTCCCCGCTGTGGTGTATGCCGAGCGTTTGGTCATGAAAGTCAAGATTGCGTCAGGAGTTATGCCAGAGTTACGAAGACCGTGCTGCCAACAGACGACGCCCAAGATAATCTAATGGACGCCGAAGAGGCTGAGAAGGTGGCCCCTGGCAGCAACGCCGTGGGACCCGACGCCGCGGTTCAGGCAACTGGAGAAGAGACAGCCGACGCGACAACGCAAGATGGCAAAGACTCAACGAAAGAATCCGAGGAGTTGGCCGCAACGGGCGGCCAGCAGGACATTCAAGAATCGATGGAGGAAGATATGGGTACCAGTGGCGAGATCGCTACGCCAGAAGCCGGCACAAAGTCTCCGGAAGCGACCACGGGACGCGGCAAGCGTTACCGAGTGGAGAGCACGGAACGCAACCTGAAACGCCCGGAGCGTCTGTGGCATCGCGTCACGGGCGCTAAGAGTAAAAAATATGCCCTCGAAACCCGGTCGGCGTCATCGTCGCCGGTTCGGGGACACGATCTAGACGCGTAAGACCCCGGTTTTCCCACTGCACGGTATACGAGACACGGTAAGCGCAGCATTGTAGTTTTCATCTTTGTCATCAACATGGCTAGCATGACTGCGCCTTTACGAATTGGTACGCTGAATGTACGTGGCCTAGAAACGCGTCGCAAACAGTACCAGTTGAAACGCTTGATGCAAGAAAAAGACCTTGACTTGCTCGCGGTCCAGGAGACTAAAGTTAGTACTGAGGACGCGACTGATAGCTTGGTAGCAGAATTTTTATTGCGGTACAATGCGTGTGTGAGCTATGCAGTGGGAGCATCAGCCGGATGTATTATTTTTGTCAAGAACTCTCTTGGTATTGTAGTGGAAGAGGTCAAAAGTTGCCTACATGGGCGTTTTGTTTTGTGTGACTTTTGTTACGGGATCACTAAATTTAGAGTTATCTGTGTATACGCACCTACAAATTCGAGAGACAGATGTTTGTTTTTTCGGGAAATGCAAGCGTACTTTGAATGTCAGAAATGTGTGGTTCTGTTGGGTGACTTCAATTGTGTTTTGACCCAAGAAGATTGCACGTATACTGCTAAATTAGGTGATGAAAGCGTTGGGTTGCTTGGAGACAGCCTTAATAAGTACTTTTTACATGACGTAGCTCTGTTTGCGATGGGTGGCAGTCGCCAGCACTTCACACATTTTCAAGGTTCGAGTCACGCACGACTAGATCGAGCATATGTTTGTTCTGAGATAGTACCTTTATGTCAGAACTATAACGTTTATGCTGTTTCCTTCAGTGATCATTGCTTAGTTTTGTTTGAGATAGGTAGAAAGTGCAAAAAGAAGGTTGTATGGGAAACATGGAAACTGAATACAAAGATAATTACGCACGAAGGGTTTGTAGATAAGACAAAGAAGGAAATCGAGAATTTTTTTTAAAAACGCAGAAAGGAGTGCCACGGAAAGATGGGAATTATTTAAGCAAAAGATAAAAATGAATGCAATAGAGTGTGGTTGCTACATGCAGCACCAAGCTCGAAAACAGGAACGTGAGCTACGGGCAGAGCTAAATGATTTGGTGAATATTGAAGCAGAAAACCCGGGCTTATTCACACATCAACTGCAGGTTATCAAAAACAAAATTGAATGTCTTGAAGAAGATAAATATAAAGGCGCAATTATACGAGCAAGAGCTGAGAGATACCTCGTAGGTGAAGCCCCGACAAAGCGAGCCTTGTCAGATGAAAAGGCATATGCTCGAGCTCACGACATACTAGAGATAGAATGGAATGGTAAAATATTGAAAGAACATAAAGATATTATGAAAGCTTTTGAAAACTATTATCAGGACTTGTTTGCTTATCGCGAACCAAAGGAGCCGGGTTTTGCAGATGAGTTCTTGATAGAAATGCCGACACTTAATGCTGAGGACACAAATTTATTGGAAATGTCTATTAGTATAGGGGAAATTGAGAAGGCTATTGATGATCTCGGCATGGGCAAATCACCTGGTCCATATGGCATTAATGCCGCCTTTTACAAGGCGTTCAAGGAGGATATGGCCGCCGCATTGCATGAGGTTTTTTCAGAGTCTTTAGATCGCGGAGCTTTGCCTCCATCGTTTAATCGAGCGCACACCGTTCTGATTCCTAAAGGGAAAGAGCAACATGTTTTACGCAAAGTGACAGGATACAGGCCAATCACGCTAACAAACGTAGATTATAAGGTGTTTATGAAAGTTCTGGCTAGGAGGTTGCAAGGAGTTATATACAAGTTGGTCGGGTCCCATCAGACTTGCGGCATCAAGCGTAGGAGCATATTCACGAATATTCATGTTGCCAGGAGCATTTTGGAGTATTGTGACGCTGCGCTACTAAAAGTAGCTATGTTGCAAATTGATCTAGTCAAGGCTTTCGACATGGTTCCACACAATATACTCTTCATGCTAGCTGAGTACGTTGGTCTTGGTGCGATCATATGTAAAGGTATTAAATTGGCATATAAAAATTCAACCACAAATTTAATTGTAAATAGAGAACTCTCACAGCGCATACAAGTATACTTTCCTCCGTGCGCCAGGGGCGTCCTTCAAGTCCTTTGCTCTTCGCTCTATTTTTGGAACCATTGTGTCAGAAAGTGATTCACCATGCAGGGATTAATGGTTTCAGGTTGCAGTCATGTGAAGTGCGTGCTTTGGCATACGCCGACGATATTGCCTTTTTTGCAGTTGATAGAGAGAGTGTCACTTCGGGATTAAAAATCACTCAAAGGTTTTGTGACACGAGTGGAAGTTTAATGAACAAAGAAAAAAGCATTGGTTTATGGCATGGTAATTGGGACCTTACGCCCAGTTCTTTTGGAAATATTCAGTGGCTCACGACGCCTAGTCGTTACCTTGGGGTACCATTGGACAGGTATCAAGACAGTGAAGCATTTTGGCTTGAAAAAGCTGAAGAACTGCGCGCGACCGCCGAAGGATGGGGCGGTCGTGGCTTATCAATTTTCTCTCGGTCAGCTGTATGCAACGTTTTTCTGGCTGCTAAAATTATGTACCTTTTGCAAGTACTTAGTTGCAAGCGTAAAACCATTCACAAAGTCCACAGGATATTCGCCACGTTCATCTGGAGCTCTACGTGGGAGAGAACATCTAGAACGAACTTGTTTCGGCGAGTTAAGCAAGGAGGGCTGTCTCTTTGCCATCTGTTTCTTAACCAAGTAATATCACGTTTCCTGCTCATTAGAGACCAGAGAGACTCTTTTTTACGTTCTTTATTTCAAACAATGCTGTTACACCACATGCCTGACTTCTTTGTATCTTCAGACAGGCAAGAACGACACACCTTGTCACCGTTCTTGCGCGAAGTTGTGTTCTCATATCGTTTCTTAAGGGCGAGGTTTTCGATAGATTACCTAACTAATGTGAAAAGAAAGCGCCTTATGAAAGACCTAATACAGAATGTTTTTCCTGTGCCCCTGTACCGTTCAAGGTATGACAAATCATATGGTCATGACGTACTAAAGCGAGTGAAAAACATGTGTATACCACCCAATGTGAAAACCTTCTTTTTTAAACTTCATACGGGAACCTTGCCAGTAAAAACGTGGCTTGAAGAGAGAGGGATGTATGTACCATGGGGAAGCAGCTGTCTCCTGTGTAACAAACCTGAGACCATTGAACATGTGTTTATTGATTGTAAGAACGCTATTTTCTTTTGGGACATTTTACAGAGAACTTTAAAAAAAGATTTACCTCTTACTTCATATGGAATTCGTTTTTTGCCTTGTGATAGTTCTGTGCAAAATTTGGATGTTATATTTGTACTTGGTCTTCATTCGGTTTGGCGTAGTATGCTATCGTACAGACACTGTGATGTGAGAGTTCTATCCGTTAATGAGTGTTTCGTGGAAGCTGTTATAAAAGTGCGAGATGTATATAAGACTACCGACTGTAATGAAGATGTAATATCTTTGTTTGACGCGTTGTCACGCATGAAACACGTGTAATAGTGAATGTCATATTAGGTTGACCTGTAGTCAAGAAGGCAATAAAGAAAAAAAAAGTAAACACGTCGAGGTGTGAGCCGTTGGTTTTGAATGGTTGATTGTGCTCTTGTTGCGTACTTGTTAGCGTATACGCTAGTGTACTTGTTGCGTACTATTTGTGTACCATGAGACCATGTGTGCATGTGTAGCTATATAGATTGCATCAGCACATAATAGGCTTTCGGTGTCCGTAAGTGGTCTTGAATGGTTTGATGCGTAAAATATCCGCAAGGAAGCCATGATAGTGGGTAATAACAACAAACGTCGCGGCAGTCAACTTTTTTTTAACTTTAATCAATCCCTCCAGATGGCGCCACCTACCACCTACTTCATTGCTTTGACGCTCTCACACCTCCAACCATTTATATATTGTTGAACATCTATCTATCAAAGCTGCACTACGGATTCGGAATGGTTTCGCTGCGATCGAGTGTACGGTTTGGAGGCACATCTCGTGACCTGCGGACCCGTAAGCGCATGGATAACGCCGCTACACTATGTGAATCTGCGAGAAATAAATACAGCAAGCCTAGCATGCACTCTTCAGGTGAGGGCTCTGCAGAAACCGTGTCTTTCGGAGTGAACGTGGCTTCGCTGACCGAACGAAACGTACTTGCTCCATCGTTCTCTTTCGCAATGTGTTCACCGCCACAGGTTCGTCTGCTTGTTTTTATAATAATTGCGTTCAATATCAAGCTCAGCGGGACCGTTTTTTGTAACTTTCAGTGCCGTGTACTCCTTACAGTCGAGATCGTTGCATTTGCTAAGCCTACTCGCTTCGCCGGGGGGCAGCCATGTTGATTTTCATAAGGAGGAACGTGTTTCTCCGTGGATGAGGGAGCAACGTTTCTCTATTTGAAGACGAACATTGGGGACATCGCTGTTCCTCCCTAAATGGAGAGTACGTCACTCCATTTTTTTTAAGAGTGAAGAGGAACTTTTCACCCACCGGCAGCAGCTACTTGCTCGTCGTTCCTTCTTCGCTTCGCCGTGAGGTACTGCAAGCCTGTCACGACGAACCTACCGCTGGTCACTTGGGTTACGCAAGAACATTGGCGAGGATAAGGCAGAACTATTACTGGCCAATACTTGCCGAAGTTGTCAAAACTTACGTGCAGGCATGCCCAGATTGCCAGCGCCGCAAGCCACCATCCATCAAACCAGCTGGCCTGCTGCAGCCTGTTCGAGTGCCGGCGACACCGTTTGCACAAATTGGCATGGATTTTCTGGGCCCCTTCCCAAAGTCTGCCACTGGAAACAGGTGGATAATCGTCGCCACGGATTACCTGACCCGATACGCGGAGACAGGCGCTCTGCCACGGGCAACGGCAGCTGAAGCGGCGCAATTTTTCATCGAAGCCATTGTCTTAAGACACGGTGCCCCCGCAATAGTAATCACCGACAGAGGTACTGCGTTCATGGCCGAGCTTTTGAACACCATTTTCCGACTAAGTGGTACAGCTCACAGGAAGACAACGGCGTATCATCCCCAGACCAACGGGCTCATCGAACGCCTCAACAAGACCCTGGCTGACATGATAAGCATGTACGTAGATGTAGAGCACAAGAACTGGGACATCATTTTGCCCTACGTCACGTTCGCCTATACAACACGGCTCGTCAAGAGACCACTCGGAAGACACCCTTTAGTCTCCTCTACGGACGCGAGGTTACAACAACGTTAGACGCAATGCTCCCTCATGAAAATGATGGCAATGAGACAGACGCCCAAGAGTTTACCCAGCTAGCAGAAGAAGCCAGACAACTTGCCAGGTTGCGAATCACCAAACAGCAAGACGACGATGCCATGTATTACAACCTCCGGCACAGACCCGTCATATACAACGTGGACGACAAAGTATGGGTCTGGACACCTGTTCGTCAGCGTGGGCTTTCCGAAAAGCTGTTGCGAAGATACTTCGGACCCTACAAGGTTCTGCGACGCATTAGTGACGTGAACTACGAGGTTGTTCCGGACGGCGTGCAGTGTTCAAAGCGGCGCAGACATTCACCAGAAATTGTCCACGTGCTTCGGATGAAGCCTTACCTTCAGTGACTAACTGGGCAGTTTTGGTTTCGCCTTGCTTCTCAAACGTTTAACATCGGGACGATGTTTTTTTTAAAGGGGGAATAATGACGCGCGTATGTGTGAGGACAACGAAGGAGCGCGAGTGTCTTTAGTCGAGGGTAAAAGACGAAGAAGTCGTTGCAGTCTGTTTCCTGCGATCGATAAATCGTATTTGTTTGAGGCGCTTTGTGTGCTCGTCAATCTCGCGTCGTCACAATATGTATACATATACAGTGAATCACGGTGACGCCGGTGGCAAAATGCAGTCGAGAGTGTCCATGTCATTGCTATCGCAAAAAATGTATGTGCTTTTGTATTTCGGTAAAGCCTCCTTCTTTGCATTATCGTGAAGCAGTGCCGTAAAGCCAACGCGTGCCGAAACTATAGCAGTAAATTACAGAACACCTATAAACTGAGCAAACTATTGAAGATTGGTAGAAACTTTATTCAGGTCCTGAAGATCAACGCTTAGGTTGACGCAGGTTGACGCAGGTTGACCCACGTTGACACAATAAAGTATAACCTTAACGTTGTATCGTGTACCTTCTGGATGGTCTGTGCTTGATCTGCCCAGAGCTTCTCTGTGAATGATATTAAAAGTTGTGTATTGAATCGTACACAATATCAAACCGTTCCCCATTTTCTTTCCAGTTAGATGTATGGTGGTACAACTGCAGTATCTTATCTCAAATACCTGGATGAGGTATCTCCGTCATTAAAAAGCTATCAAACAGACGAGATAACGTACGAACTGAGCTGTACATTGTACTCTCTCATCGTTTTGGGTTGTTTTACGTTCGCTGGACTGGGGAGTGGTCGGTGTAAAACTTAACGGAATGTTATCGCTAAATTAATAAGTGTGCATGAAACATGCTTGAAATATGGTGGACGTACCTGAGTTACCCATTCTTGTAGAAGTTTCTCCGAAACAAGGTTTCATTCCACGTTAGATCTAAAGCAGCGTTGCGTGGGCCGTTTGGCAAGCTCAGGTAGTGCCAGAGATTTCTATGTCAAGCAAACTTCTGCAACCCATTCTCTCTTTTACACAAATATGCTGACCGGGGCTTTTTTTAAATACTAAAATTGATTTCAAATAGAATTTCAATGACCAACCCGAAGTAGTTTTCACGTGTGTACTTTATGTCATGGTGGAAGTACTTGCTCTACCTAAAATGACACTGGCGACACTACTTACAAAGACGTGTTAATAAGGTTTTTAATGGACTTGAGGGCAGTTATTTGTTTATATTAC
This sequence comes from Rhipicephalus microplus, assembly GCF_043290135.1. Lineage (NCBI taxonomy): Eukaryota > Metazoa > Arthropoda > Arachnida > Ixodida > Ixodidae > Rhipicephalus > Rhipicephalus microplus. The sequence continues at coordinate 68,173,828 of NC_134708.1, forward strand.
CTGGCTGCAGTGTGTTCCAATCTTTGCCATGGACTTTTTTTTTTCTGAAATCACGAAACTTGCACGTATACTTCAAAATAATCGAGTTCCAAGGGCGAAATTGAACTGATCGGCCTTTATTTCTGTTACGTCATACCGGATCGAACTACCCGTTACAAAGGAGTGACTGAAAGCCCAATGAAGGCGCGCCGTGGCCGTACCTTTTCGCGGAAAGTGATCTCGTTTGTGACAGCAGATCACCTTAACTTTGCGTGCGGCGTATTCGTTTCTTTCGACCTGTGCGCAAGAAACCCCCAATTCCACCCTTTTCTGTGTGAAGCATAAAACTCGGCGGCAGCCGATATACACGGCGCTTCTTCTTGCAGGCAGTCCAACTATAGTTTTTGGATCCTGTTTATGAATCAGGGAAGATGCAAATAAGACACCACACATCGCACCAAAAGAATGAGTAGTCTATTTCAGAATGCCTGGCGTTAGCTTCCCGACCACATTCTGCTTCGGGGCGCCGTGATTTACGTTTTGTCACATCCTTCTCAGGTGTAGTTCTGCTGATACGTAACATTTTTTTTGCGTTCTGGGCCTGATCAACATCAAATAATAATAATAATAATAATAATAATAATAATAATAATAATAATAATAATAATAATAATAATAATAATAATAATAATAATAATAATAATAATAATAATAATAATAATAATAATATTAATATTAATATTAATAAATTGTGGAGTTTTAAGTCTCTCATCCAAGATATGATTATTGGAAACGCCGTAGTGGAAGACACCGGAAATTCTGACCATGTGATGTTCTTTACCGTGCACACTGGGATCGCAGAAGGCACAGGCCTTAACCGTTTCGCCTTCATCGAAATCCGACCGCCACGGTCGGCATCGAATCCGCGACCTTCGGGCGCGCAGCAGAGCAACATAGCCACTGCTATGGTGAGGCCGAGCACAATAGCTATAGCCACCGCTATCAGTTTTGATTTCGCCATTGAAATTCTTAGAAAAGGTGTGTGCCGCAAATTGGCTCGCACCAGATTGCAAATTTCAGCTAAGAACAACTGTCATCAAATGAATACATCAAGTCAATTAACAAGAGTTTTAGTAATTAGTGTCATCAATGTCGTTTTGTGTCGGCAAAGTGCTCCTGCTTTGACATATAGTGTGTGAATGAAAATCTCGAAATCACTGGAACTGTCAACCACGACTCTCATACAATATATATATATATATATATATATATATATATATATATATATATATATATATATATATATATATATATATATATATATATATATATATATATATATATATATATATATATATATATATATATATAAGGGAAAGAAGTGTATACTTAATGGCTCGTTTTTCCGTTTTTCCGTGTTTTGACACAATATATTAATGAGATCTAACAGACAATAATGCCAAGGAATGTATAGACGAAGTTACTAGAACCAGTTCAATGTCAATAAGAAGAAAAAAAAGTGGGTGAAAAAATAACTTGCCGTGAGCAGGAATTGAATCTACAACCTTCAAATAACGCGTTCGATGCTCTAACCATTCAGCTATCATGGCGGCCATCCCCCCAGCCACTTTATTACTTTATTAAGTTTATATGTGATTATAAACGTGGGAGTGTCATATATATATATATATATATATATATATATATATATATATATATATATATATATATATATATATACATACATATATATATATATATATATATATATATATATATATATATATATATATATATATATATATATATATATATATATATAAACACCCTGTTCATTGGCTGCAGCCATAAAATAGTAGTGCAGTTTGCATCGATCCATAACGACGTCGTTCGCAAATCTCATCGCTACTGAGGCAGGCTAAATGGTTTATTTATTTATTCATTTATCTTTTTATATATTTATTTAATGTTATAGAGCAGTGTAACCGCTTTGTATACACCGGAGCTGCACCTTTGCACTTGCAAGAACATCTCCACAAAAGTGCTTTATTAGAACGACATGTTTGACTACAAATGAATCGTCAGTCGTGTGATCTTTCAACCATTTCTTGGAGAAAAAGAGAGACACTACCATACATACTTTCGCCATGTGCAGCACTTATGCGAACATCGTCAGGAATGGAAAGCAAGATCAGAGCGCGCTAACAGACACACCATGTGGCGGATGCTCTTATTATTTCGTTTCTATTCGGATGTGCTTTGCTTTTTTTTTTTTGCCTAACTACCTGGCTTCGCTCTTCGGCAAGAGATTTTTCTCAGAATAAAATGCTGAGATGCACATGTGAGGCATGTGCTCACTTGTAAATATCTCCCTACCGGAGAGTAAAAGGCGCGGTCTTTGTCGCATACATAATTGCGGGCAAAAGTCGCATAGTGCCTGGATATGTTGTGTGAATACAGTGCGATATACAACGAGGAAAGAGGGAAAGAAGCGTACAAATAAATAAATGTCTTATGGAACAATTTAGGTGCCCAATAAAGATGTCCAGTTCAGGCCACTTTTATCCCTTTATTTTTATCTACTCTTCGACATCATCGGTGGGTGTTCACCAGGTGAGGCGTGTGATTTAAAATTTTTGTGTCTGTGCCAAAAAAAAGTTAGTTATGAGAACAGAGCAGGCATTCGTGTTCCACCATTATTTCTGGCCTCGTTGCCTTAAGCTGAATCCATTCCACGAGTTTGAAAGTATCCAACTCGCTCCAAATATCGGTTGTTCTGCGTGGTCGCTTATGCATCCGCCTGAAACAATTCCAAGGTGACAATCGCCTTTTATTTTTGTAGCGAAGCTGATAAAGCTGGGATTTATTATTATTATTACGTTAAGTTTTATTGGAGCAAGGACATCTAAGGCCAAAGAGCGCTAATACAAGTGTTGTTTCATTTCAGGTTATTAGTTTAAAGATTAAAACAATGGACGTGTGGCAAATATCTATGAGCCATTTAAAACATGGTGCATTTAAAAGGAATCTCACTTTGTTAAAAACCTTCACTTCGTTGGCTGAAGTCTGTGATGATAAATTAGTCTGCAAGGCCCAAGACCCTCGCAGCTGAAGTCCTTGCCTGAGCAAGAACTGCGAAGGCTCAGACATACTTTTTAGGCACCAGGCGGTACCTCACACTTGAGACGCAGCCTGGTGGCAAGGATGGAGTGATATCATTGGTAAAAATTTGAATTTCCCCAGATAATGAAGAAGTCTCTTAAGGCCAACCACTGCATCAAGTGATAAAAACAGTGCTGGATGAAGTGGGATATGATATCGCTAGAGCTCCCTGAAATGGGTCAGTCGTGCTTGGTGAAGCACATGACATTGTATGAGGACATGCAAAACGGTTAGACTATCTCCACAGTGTATACATGTAGGTGGATCAGTGCCTGTCAAAAGGTATTTATGTGTGACATAAGTGTGGCCTATTCTGAGCCGTGTTAGAGTGACTTCGGTGAACCTGTTGAGTGTTTGTGGGATAACTTTCTCAGTTGGGGTTTTACAGGGCGGAGTTTGTTGTGGACTTCTCTGCCCCATTCAGCTTGCCAGTGGTTGCGTAGACCTCTACGTACAACAGGTTTTAGATCTACACCCGGAACAGAGGTTATATCTATGGTTTGCCGACCAGTGGCTTCTCGGGCATTCTTGTCCACTATTTCATTGCCCGTAATTCCAGAATGACCTGGAGCCCAGCAAAAAACAATAGAAAGTTTTAGGTTATAGGCTGCATAGATTTCGTTAAGAAGCTTTTTGAAAGTAAGGTTCTTGCTTGACTTGCCACAAGACTAGGCCCTGACAACACTTAAAGAATCTGTGTACACTATGGACTTTTGTATCTTGTGTTGTTTAATGTGTTGTATAATAAGCAGGATACCATAGGCTTGCGCTGTGAAAATGCTGGTATGTGTATGCATGGTTCTGGTTTCCGAGAACTTTTGTCTGTAGGCTGCACAAGATACAGATGTTTGAGACTTTGAGCCATCAGAGAACGCGGTTGAACAATATTTGTGTTCAAGGGCCAAGAAATTTTGCTCAATGAGTGCACTTGGACAATTTTCCTTTGTGATGTCTTTGAAAGACCAGTCACAAGTGACTGGACACTGCTGCCAGGAAGGAATGTGTTCAACATGGTCACTTTCCTCTGAGTCATTGAAAGAAATTGCAAGTTTTTCTACTGCAGGTCTTATTGCCAATGGAAACGGTGGGGCGGTAGAAGGACGGTTTAGGTATAACTGGGTAGTAGACACATCGTTCATAAGTGTTTTGCAGGGGTGCTGCTTCAGAGATATAATCTTAACTGCGTAGTTGACTCCTAGATACGTGCGCTGATAGTCCAGTGGCCACTGATCTGACTCTGCATAAAGGCTGTGAATATGGCTGGTACGGAAGACACCAAGTGCCAGCCGGATACCTCAGTGGAATACAGGGTCCAACACTTTCAGTGCTGTCCTTGAAGCTGACTGATATACTATGCATCCATAGTCTATGCGTGACAGAACCAGGCTTCGAAACAGAGATATGAGACAGTGCCTCTCTGTCCCCCACGACTGATGCAATAAAATGTTCAAAAGGTTCTTGGTCTTGAGACATTTTAATTTCAGCTGTTTTATGTGCTGGATAAAGGTGAGTTTGGAATCAAAAATTACAGAGAGGAATTTTGTTTTTTCGTGATGACTATGTTTTGTCCATTCATTAGTATGCAAGGGCCAGGATGTACACCTCGTCGTCTCGAGAAAAGCACACTAGTAGTCTTGTCAGTGTTAAAGTTAAAACCATTCTCATCAGCCCATTTTGCAAGAAGGTTAAAACCTAACTGTATCTGGCGTTCGCATACAGCCAAGTTGCACGATTTGACAGTAATTTGGATGTCGTCCACGTATACGGAGTACGATATCGCAGGTAGGAATAACAGAGCGAAGAGAGTTCATTTTAACCATAAATAACGTGCAGCATAATACTCCTCCCTGCGGCACTCTATTTTCTTGAAGAAATGTGCGTGATAACACAATACCTAATCTTACACGGAACTTCTTTTTAGACAGGTAATCTTTTAAGATGGTAATCAGCCTGCCATATATTCCGAAAGACAGCAGATCTTGCAGGATTCTGTATCGCCAGGCAGTATCATATGCCTTCTCAAGATCAAAGAAAACAGACAGACAGTACTGATTGTGTGCAAACGCGTCACGTATATACGACTCGAGTAGGACAAGATTGTCACTGGAGGAAACAAGATTGTCAGATTGACCAGACTGGCACGGGTCCAATATACCGTTGTATTCCAAGTAATAGCCCAAGTGGCAGTTAGTAATTTTTTCAAACACTTTGAGTAGGCAGCTTGTGAGGGCGATAGGGCTTAACTATTTACCGAAAAGGGATCTTTGCCCTGTTTAAGGATCGGTAGTACTATTGCCTCTTTTCAAGCAGAGGGTATTTTGCCGGTATTAAAAATCTTGTTGTAAAGTGCTAAAAGGCAGTTCAGGGTTTCATCAGAGAGATTTCTGATCATTTCATAGGTAATTGTATCAGAACCAGGAGCAGAACTTTTACAGGAACCAAGGGCAAGCTTCAGTTCATTTAGTGTTAGTAGTTTATTGTATCCGTCTGATACATGCTTGTTCCGGCACAGAGGTACATTTTCAGCTATACTTTTGTGGCGTAAGAACTTAGTGGTTTAGTTTTCTGAGCTTGACATTTTCTCGAAGTGTTCGCCAAGAGCGTTTGCCTGTTCTTCTGTTGTATCCCCGCAGTCATTCACCAAAGGGAAGGGATTTGGGCCTTGTCCTTTAAGTTTATGCATCCTATTATAAACCTTGCTGACGCCTGTGTAGAAGTTTATTGAGGATATGTAGTGTGTTCAGCTTTCCCGTTTTGCTATACGGCGAATACGCCTGCCATTCGCTTTGCAACTTTTAAAGGTTGTCAAGTTTTCTGCTGTTGGGTAGCGAGAAAGAGTCCTCCATGCTTTGTTTTGCCGTTTTTTAGCAATTTCCCACTCCCGATTCCACCATGGCTTTAGGTTAACCTTATCATTCCTGGACCGTGGTATGCACTTTTTTGCACAAGTAAGAACATATTCAGAGATATAGTTGGCCATCTCTTCTACTTCCAAATGGTCTACCTCTTCGAGGTGTAGTGTACATAGCTCTCTGAATTTCACCGAGTTTGCAACATGAAAGTTCCACTTTTTAGGATAAGACGGTCGGTCATCCCGTTGTTTCGTTACTAAAAGAGTTGGAAAATGGTCAATTTCATATGGATTAATAATAACTTTCCAATCTGAGTAAGGTAGGAGTGACGGCGACCCAATGGCTAAATCTATGCATTAATATGTATTATGTGTGGCACTGAAGTATGTTGGCTCTGCCTTATTGACCAGACAGGTTCCAGATGCGAGAAGAAAGTTTTCTATTGCAGGACCTCTCGCATCACATTCGGTATCACCCCATAGCAAACTGTGAGCATTAAAATCTCCAATTAATACATATGGTTCTGGAAGCTGATCAATAATCTTTTCAAACTCTGTTTATTGAATGGTTCGTCGGGGACTATCTAGATCGAGCAGATAGATATAAGATGGTTGAATAGAATTGCGCGAACAGCCACAACCTCAAGAAAGCTTTGTAGCACAATGTGCTGGCAGCATGCTATGCTTTTTTGTGCAATGATGGCCACACCTCCAGAAGAGAAATCACCACCATTTCGATCTTTATGAAAAACCACATATTGATATAAGAAATTCACATGAGTTGACTTTAAATGAGTTTCTTGAACACAGAACATTTTTGGCTGATAGCCGTTTAGCAAGTCTTTGATATCATCTAGATTATTAAATAGGCCTCTGGCATTCCACTGTAGTATTTGTGTGGTCATATTGAAAAGAAATGTATGTGTCCTGTGTTCAGATGAATGTGCTAAAAATATGTGTTAAAGGGGAGGCTACCCTTTAGGTTACCAACCCCTTTGATGGAGCGTTTACGGGATGTTTCCCTTTCTTATTGCGCTCCAAGGAGCACTGATCTTTGGGCGTCGACGACGCTGGTGTTCGTCCAATGATTTCCATTGCCTTCTCTAAGGCACTGGAAGGTCGAGGACCGGGCACAGAGACATGTGTCTCCGGCCTTAGAATTCGATTCAGCTTAGGGGCCTGTTGAGTTGAGGCCTGCAGACCTACCTTTGATGTTGGTGGCGCGGCAATAGCAGCAGCCACCTGGGGGTTGGACGAAGTGACTACTGGGCCACTGTTGGCGACCGCAGTAGACTGCTGAGGCACTTGTGGCACTACCCCCCGTTGCACCACCTCGGCAAAACTGGTGTGATCAAGCTATGACAGACAGTTCCTTGCTTCACGAAATGTTATGTATTCTTTTACTTTTAGTCAGATGATCTCTTTTTCGATCTTCCATTTAGGACATGCTTTAGAGTGGGCTGGATGACTTCCATCACAGTTCACACAATGAGGAGATGATTCGCAATCGTCTGACTTGTGTTCATTGGAGCTGCATTTGGCACATGTCTGCTTTCCCCGGCATTTCTGCAATCCATGCCCATACCGCTGGCACTTATAGCACCGCTGAGGGTTTGGTATGTACGGCCTCACGCGAAGTTTGATGTAGCCTGCATCTAGTGTGGTAGGCAGCACACACCTGTCAAAGGTTAGTATTATATGCTTAGTACGAATCTGCTCATTTTTCCGGCGAATCAATATTCTTTCAACCTTTATGACATTTTGATTCTGGAACCCATGAAGAAGTTCTTCATCACTAAGGTGCAAGAAGTCATCTTCTGGTATTACACCACGCCTCGTGTTCATTGTTCTATGTGCAGACACGGTGACTGGTACGTCACCAATGCATTTCAACTCAATCATTTTCTCAAATTGATCTTTGTTCTTTAGTTAGAGTAGCAAATCACCGCTAGTCATTTTCGTGGCCTTGTAGCCTGGTCCAATGGTGTTTCCAAGGCATTTCGCCACCAGGAAAGGAGACAATTTGCGAGCAGTTAGGTTGCCCTCACTACGGATCACATGGTATTTCGGAAATATGTCATTGCTTTTCAGGAAAAAGTGGAAGGGTGTTTCGGTGCGCCCTCTTTTTTGAGGGCGATCAAAGAGTAAAGTAGCTTGTTTGGCCATGGGAATAGTCCCTGTGTTCGGCGACAGCACCAACCGCCCACCACGGAGCCCAACAAGGGGACGCGGCAAGACTTGAACAGTCTTGCACAACGCCAGCTGTACGCTGTCACTATAACCGGATATAGCATACCCAAGGTTGGATACCTACACGAGGTTAACCCTTGCCACTAGGAAACAATGAATTAAAAGTCAAAGAGAAGAGGACAGGGTAGATTTAAAGAGGAGAAAAGACGAAGATGTCGGGAGGGATATAGGAAAAGGCGACTACCGATTTCCTTTCCCCTGGGTGGGTCAGCCCAGAGGTGCCGTCTACGGGAAGCCGGGGCCAAAGGGGTGTGTTGCCTCGGCCAGGGGACCTTAAAGGTCCAATCACCTGGCGTCGGCTCAACCCCCAGGATTCCCCCTTTCCCCGGACATGGCAAAGCCACGCACGGCTAGGCGTGGGAGGGCGTCGAAACCCCCCGTTAGCTCGGGTCCGTGGTGTCGCTACACATCAAACGCCTGCTTGCGCAGGCGCCCCTGCGGGGATAAAGCTGAGCTGATTTGGGCACAGCGATGTTCGCTGTTATGTACCACAAAAATTGGGCAAGCTCCATGACTCACACTCGGAATGAGCACATGTAGCGATGTTCGCAGCCAAATGTCTCAGCATATATAGCCCGAACTTGAGAGATCAGGTGAAGAGCGGAAGGCAAAGCCAATTGTCATAAGCCAAATACCGGTGACATTGTAGCCTATAGTGTAGACAGGAGGTTGAAAGCGAGACGAGAAAGAGGATGTTAGAAAGGAGGTGGGAGAAAGTAAATATTAGCTATATAAGCAGGCAGATTCACGGCGAGGCTTAGTGCGAGGGAAACGGGACAGAGGGAACAATACAGTGAACAGGCGCGATTTTTAGCAAATTCAGCATATCGTTGCGATAAATTTAAAAGAAAGGGGGGGGGGGGGGGCGAAGCCGACATTTCGTCGATAAGCGGACTGGTCTTTTCAAGCATTGGAAAAGACAAAAACGATCGTTAAAACGATGGTTTCAACACCCACCCTTCGTTTTCGAATTACAAGCTGCCATTTTCCCCTCCTTTTATTTTTTTCAGCAAATCCGTATATTTCACGTGGGAAGACAACTGCATACTTTTTTTATTGTTGAGGCACTCGCACTATTGTTGAGGCACTTAGTTGAGGCACTCGCTTTCTCGGATACCAACCCTGAATTCCGTGGGCTCTTGTTCTTTCTCATTTATACATACCGATATCCCAACGAGTAAACTCAACTCAAACACAAGCTGCACCGAATGTCCCGGAAGTTTACGTTTGAAGACTAGTTAGAAGTAAAAGAAAGAACTTTATTATTTTTTGTTCAGTGAAGTTGATCTGATGTGGGCGTCAGCCCCAGTTTAGACACCGGCCACGAGCCCTTGGGCTCGATTGGCTTCCTCGGCTCACTGGACCACACACACACAAAAAGAAGCCGTAAACTGTGCCCTAGTGAGGCGATGACTGGGGATAAAACGCAGCTTCTGGCCTTCCCTTTTTTCTCACCCACAGTTCCCTTCGCCACTATTTCCTATATATACTATCCATAGCTATGCTATATATTTTCTCCGCTCCATCTTAGCCTCATTCTGACTTCATTTTCCCTGGCCATTATTGCTAGACTTACACGAATGTAGCATGCATGCTTTCATTTAGCTTTGCAGAGCTGCACCGGGTTTTTAGCGGTCGCTGGCCACGGCTCGCACCATAAGCCTAACGTTTTTAGGGGCGAAGCTCCTGAGGGTGGGTCGTTCCCTCGTAGTAGTAGTATGTTGTAGTAGTAGCCACTTCTAGTTAGTTTCAGGAATTGCTCACTAGATGACATTGTGTGTATGTGTCCTTGGACATAATATCACTAGATTACGTTAGTGATTTTACTATAGAAATTCACACCATATCCACGGAGTGAATGATGAGTGGGGTCAATCGTCCATCCATCCGCCCGTCCGTATGTCCGTCTGTCCGTCTCAGATAGACAGACGGACGGACGCTTCGCCCCACTCATCATCATGCATTCACTCCGTGGATATGCTGTGAATTTTTTTTTGTGTTCTCTACAACATACATTTCCCACAATATTCGCGCCAAAAAGAATTAACCCTTCTTCTCACCTCCCTGCCTGCTTCTCAAGCACATTTATGTATGCCCGCTAATGCAACGGTGCATCCGAAGTGCATCCCAAGGGACAACAGCAGTGGAGTCCTGTAACAGTTACACCATGAAATGTACACAGAGCCGTTAATGTGCCCCATTCTGAATGTTTTCGTGTGTTTTCAAAGCAGTAGAACACAGCTGAAGGTGTTTGTATCTAAGCAAATTCTTGGGGAGGGCATTTGTCTCTTTCTATTTTTAGTCTGTGAGAAGAAAACTTCCATTTTTGTGTGTGTTCCCCTCTCAATTTGTTTTAAGCTTTAACTTCACACTGGACATCAAGTGTTATGCCTTCAGGCCAACTGCAGCAATAAATTTGTCAAATAATGGCAGACACTTCCGTTAGGTTCACAGCAAACACAGAAAAAGATATGCGTCGTATATTCAACTTCGTTTAGATACAGCGTTCTTGACAACCGGGCAACGATTGCGATTAAGGCGAATTTCACGAAATATCGTTTACAAAGTGACGAGAGTCTGTAAGGCAAGAAGAAAAAAGTCAGATTTCAGAGCTATCGGAAACACCACAAACAAGTAAATACAGCAAAAGATGATGATGAGGATGAGGTGCAATCCTAAAGAGTATTGAGTAGTTTTTAATGTTATATAACGCACGCGTTTCCAAATCGCATCATCTCGCGAAAGGTCAAATTAACGATTCGCGATCGTAATTATATAGGTCAGCATTTTTTTTTCAAGTATCAGCGGCATCCTGTATAGTTGTAAAGAGAGGTGAGCTGTAAATTGTAAAACATAGTTAGCTTGTAGTTAAGAGAAACATGCCAAGCACATAAACTTCATTGCGATGTCATAACTACTTCACACTTCAATGAATATCAGCCAGCAGAATTGCAAATGTCAGAGCAAAGTTTCAACGTGTTCAAAGCAACGAGTTTGTACACAGGAGCATTCCAAAAGCATGGGTCATTTTCTTTAATCTTTGTTTTACGTAGCTTCAATCGCCTTCACATGAATACGAAACGATTACTTTTCGTGCGTTGCATAGTCGAGCATATATCGTCGTAGGTACTCTTGTGTCTAGCTATAGAAGTAACAAAAATGACGCAGTATGCATCGATCTATTAGCAGCTGATGTTCAGATATATATGACAGCAGTACAGTTTATCAACACGTCGTATAAAGATTATTTCATTACCTTCAAGTGAATCTCCTGAAAAACAACCTTCATTCACGAGTTTCAAGTTCAAAATAATCATAGAAACGTCAACAGAAACGAGATGCAAAAAGAACTCAACATGTATATATATATATATATATATATATATATATATATATATATATATATATATATATATATATATATATATATATATATATATATATATATATATATATATATATATATATATATATATATCAGCAGTTTTTCAAGAGAAAGACCCCAGCCGTACGGTTTTAGTATAGTATCTAGATGCCTACACTGTACGAAAACCAATAGAATCGACAGGTAATTCATGGACCATTTCACCATATACTTCCAAACTTTACGCATCATTTGATTTTTCCATGTATTTTTTACATCCGTTTCCGCTCGGTCCAGGAGCAAGCTTTAAATAAAAATGAAAAAAGTACGAGATAAATTTACGCGATATTGTCTCCCAGCGCTGAAAGAATAATTTATTATTGTTATTTTTTAGACGTCAGGAAACATTGTTATCGCGATGAACAAATGGCTAATTACTATAACGCCCGTGGTTAGATGCTCATACTTGTTTAGTGTGCCATCAAAACGCGCAGTGCTTTTGTAAGAGTCGCTCACAGTATCATTTACGTAACTACATCAAGCCGACGTTTTCGCTTAGTATACGAGTAACGTTAAGTCGATGTATACTTTTCTGAACATCGTGGTCCTGCAGCGCGGCGGCACGCTAGCCACATTGCGCAACGATCTGCTTAGGCCCATGTGGCGAGTAGCTCGGAGACCATGGTGGTGCCACTCACCATCGCCTTGAGTGCTCAAGCCGCCTCTGCGGGATTCCTTGCTTTGTTCCACTGATTGTGAACTCGCAATACCTCACAACACGGTGCCTTCGTCAGACCCTGTCTCTTCCTAGCACGGGTTTTCTTCTTGGCATCGGGAAGAGGAGTGCCTTTTCGATGATGTCTTCTCAAGTTTAAGGGGCTTGTTGAAAACATTGGCAATATCTTCCAGTCGTTGGAGGCTATGAGGCATCAGTGTCGGCAGGGATTTCTCTTGGGGGGTGCAAACCGGTGTTGTATCGCTGCAGGAGTAGGAGAAGAACGCAGGGTTTAACTTGGGTGTGAGCTAAAGCTAGTGTAGCTCGAGTGGGGCAAGTGCCCCTCTTCTATCCCCCTGCTGACGCCGATGCCGTGAGAAAAACACTACAAGGTATATCCTGGCGAAATCTTAGCGCAGTTTAATTGACTTAACTTCACGAACACTCATGAAACATCGAATATGGTGGTTTTTGCTTTGTTTAAGGGTCTCTTTAACCAAGTCACGTTGAGCTTAAAATGACGATGGCAATTCGATGCCACTAAACCATCCGATGGTTCCGGCAGTAGCCACTCTTTCTCGGTGGCGGAAGATTTCTAGAACTGACAAGCTAGGATATCTATAGGATTCTCTTCATTGCAGGTGGAGCGAGCGACTTTTGTCCCGATGAACATTTGTCCTATGGTAGTCGCGACGCCACTTCTCTAGATCGAAACTCGGTGTTTTCGGCTCTTCGCTTATCCTCGGCCTTCCTTTGCTCGAACTTGAGGTCGACACGACGTCGTGCCACGACGTCGTGTCGTAGAACGACGACGTTCTACAACGTCGTTTATATATATATATATATATATATATATATATATATATATATATATATATATATATATATATATATATATATATATATATCGGATCCTGCCCACGGCAAGTTATCTTTTCACCCACTTTTCTTTCTTCTCATTTACATTACAATTGGCCTAATAACTTCCCCTATACCTTCCTTGACATTATTGTCTGTTACATCACATTATTATTGTGTAAACACGAAACACGAGCCCTTAGGTATACACTTGTTTCCCTTATTCATTAACGAGGGTCTCGTACTGGCAGATTTGGTGCCTTTAGGTTGTATACGAGGGACTATTTGGTCAGCTGCCAGTTGGTAATGAAGTTCACGTTCTACGTGACGCCAAACAGGCTCATAAAGAGTGTGCCACACTCGCCACCATGACTACTAGTGGCGCTTACTGACACTCTTACGTTTAAATTGACATAGATACCCAATAAAGTGGCTGGGGGATAGCTGTCGTGGTAGCTCAGTGGTAGAGCATCGAACGCGTTATTCGAAGGTCCCAGGTTCAGATCCTGCCCACGGCAAGTTATCTTTTCACCCACTTTTATTTCTTCTAATTTACATTACAATTGGCCTAATAACTTTCCCTATACCTTCCTTGGCATTATTGTCTGTTACATCACATTATTATTGTGTAAACACGAAACACGAGCCCTTAGGTATACACTTGTTTCCCTTATTCATTAACGAGGGTCTCGTACTGGCAGATTTGGTGCCTTTAGGTTGTATACGAGGGACTATTTGGTCAGCTGCCAGTTGGTAATGAAGTTCACGTTCTACGTGACGCCAAACAGGCTCATAAAGAGTGTGCCACACTCGCCACCATGACTACTAGTGGCGCTTACTGACACTCTTACGTTTAAATTGACATAGATACCCAATAAAGTGGCTGGGGGATAGCTGTCGTGGTAGCTCAGTGGTAGAGCATCGAACGCGTTATTGGAAGGTCCCAGGTTCAGATCCTGCCCACGGCAAGTTATCTTTTCACCCACTTTTATTTCTTCTAATTTACATTACAATTGGCCTAATAACTTTCCCTATACCTTCCTTGGCATTATTGTCTGTTACATCTCATTATTATTGTGTAAACACGAAAAACGAGTCCTTAAGTATAAACTTGTTTCCCTTATATATATATATATATATATATATATATATATATATATATATATATATATATATATATATATATATATATATATATATATATATATATATATATATATATATATAGACGCGCGTAATCAAACGGGCGACCTCCCGCTTCGCAGCGCACCGCGTTATTTATTGAGCCAGAAAAGCGCATGTCCTCTGACGTAGTAACGGTAAGCTATTTCTATATACACCATTTACCGCATGGTTGTATGGCGATGGCGGTGGCACTATCAGCGTGTTTTCAGTTTTTTCGGGAAGTGGACACGACGGGCGCGCTCGTGTTCTTCGCTCTCTGGTACGTGGTCCTCCGTGCGCGCGCTCATCTTGCAGTGCAGAGAATCATACGTCTTGGGCTTTCACCGGAACGATTGGTTGTATACTTGCAAGGCGCGCGAAGGTCACTTCGCTTTCTGCAGTCCCTCCGTTTGCAAAAAGAGCGCGCTTTTGAAGCATTGCGAAGTAACAACTGAGGCACTACAGGTAGTTCGAGGTCATGCTATCTATACCTGTGGGTATGCGTTTCGTGCGTACTTTAGTTTGAGCAGTGTGTTTAATTTTGAGCTGTGAACGTTGTTAGCTCGCGCTCGTCCTGTGTGTGTTTTTTAGCGTTATTTCGCATAGAGCAGCACGCTGCCCGCTTTCACGTAGTGTCCATTCTTGGCGTGATATTGTAATTTGTTGTTGTCGCAGTTATTGCTTCGTCCTTGCACCAAAATTATGACTTCTTTCTGGAAACAGTTTCTTCTTCATCCTTTCCGTAGTGATTGTCAAACATCGGATTGCTGTGTGCCGACAGAGCCCGCATTCATACGGCTCGATAGACAGTCTTCCAGCTGTCCCATTATGAAAAATATTGGACCACAGCTACGCCAGCTTATCCACCTTCTTCGCTCTAAATGTCTGACTTTTGGCTCGCAATCTCCCACCATCATCCTTCCATTCTCCCAACACATCTGGCTGGCATGCTTATCATTGGTCCTGTCACTCCTTTGCTCCGCCCTCTTCGGCTGCGCCTCAAATCATCCCCCTCTCCTCCTTGTTATACTTGCTTCGGACATACGTCACGAAAATGCGGTGGCGCTGGCATCGGGCGTTTAGTTCCGTGCGGTAGGCTAAAGTCACTGTGCCTACCATAGTTGCTGCTGTGTTTTCGCTGGTGCATGTGCTGTTTCTCATCGTGCAAAAAAAAAAACAGAATACCGACGAGTTATAGTGGTTATTCACGCAGAAAGGAACTAGTCTTTCTTTTTTTTTTCAGTTTGCTGTTTGTGAATAGCACAGTAAGAAATTAGCCTTAGCTGCAAAACACCGGGACTTCTCTTCGACGCCGGTTAATTGTTTAAATTCAAGCCCACAGCTGTGGGCTCTTGTCGATCTGCCTCTTTCGGAGAGGAGCTTTTAACTACAGCTGTCTTTCATCAAATGTATTGATGAAAAATAAACATTATATTACTACACTTATTACTCCTATTATTATTTATTAATATTATTATTAATATTATTAAAATATTAGCCTTGTATCATGCCACAGCGCCTTTCTAAATTTCTAACACGAAAGTGTTTTATGCCGGTGTTCAACTCCACTGACGTATTTCTGTCACAGATATGACGTTGTCAACTACAAAAAATTGTAAAGAAAAACTAAGATAAAATGTTCTTTTTTTTTCCCAGGCGTCGAACCTACGAGAGCGCGTGACGCGTAGCTACTCGGCAACGCAACTTTTGTTTTCCGGGTAACGCTCACGCGGCTTTTCACGATTTCAGCAACGCTATGGGTTTCGCGCCATCAAGTGGTCATAGGTGGTTCAAATTCACTGCGGAGAAGCCAACGTTACGCAGACGACGCCTATGCACCGAGTGCGGCCGTCACATACACTGGGCGCGCCCCACAGAGATGCTGGACGCGTCTCGATGGCGGTTCTGCCCCCTTCTCCTTTAGCGTCTCAGTGCCCGTGAAAGGCTGGCTCGTACCTTCATAAAAATTAAAAAGAAAGCGAAAAAATAAATAAAGCAAAGCTTGTACTCTGAAGCGCGAGCGCTGCTCCTACGCGGGTGGTGAGTAGCTTTTCCGCAAGACCTTTGAACTCAAAATGGCAAACCTTGGCGCAACTCTGCCACCTAAAGGTAGAATTCTAGAGGGCTTCGCAGCTCTCGTTGCGATGCACGCGCCTCCACTATGCATGGTCGCTCATATACGCATGGTTATCTCGTTATTGGGGCAATAGGCGTTCTGTATTCAGAAGTTCCGTAGACTGTCATGCCACACCACGGCCGCCAACGTAATGTTTTCGAAGAGTATCAGAGTAGCAGTGGGGCAGCGGCACTCATAGCATGTGCATTGACGTCTTGGTTGACGTTGGGCCTTCACCAGAACATTTCTGTTGTAGTTACCGGGCGCACACAGGTCACTGCAATCATTGCACAGTCTCCGTTCGCGAAAAGGGTGCGCTTTTCAGACCCAGTGAAGTCACAACTGAGATGCTTATTCGCGTTTTTCTCTACCTGTGAGTACGTTTCGTGCGTCATTTGTGCTTGGGAAGCGCGGGGCATGTTTCGATCTGCTTACCATTCGGTGCGTGACCTTCCAATTTGATGCTATCGCGTTCAGTGCTTCGCCTTTGCGGCAAACCTGCAACTTTTTTTTTCAAGATACGGAAAAAATATTGGCACTGCGATAACTTAGCGAAATCTTATATCGGTAAGTATCCGCTCAAAACTGAGGACGTGAAAGTAAATACAGAATGTCAGAACCCTATTTGGAGTTTTGCGTGACAAACCACGTAATCATCGTGAGGCACGCCTTTAGTGGAGGGCAACGGGCATAGACAACGCATGCCACAAGTGATGTGTTTGGCATTAAGGACATCTTTGACTTCAAGAAAGCATCGTATCCGAGTTTCTGAAGCGTCTAGGTGGCGCATAATATGTGACTTCAAAAAAGGTAGAGCCACCGGGATGCAAAACACACACACACACACACACACACACACACACACACACACACACACACACACACACACACACACACACACACACACACACACACACACACACACACACACACACACACACACACACACACACACACACACACACACACACTGCACTGCACTGCACTGCACTGCACTGCAGGCCCGCACACGTACTGAGCGACTGCGATACTCTCTTTGGGCGCCATATTGAACCACCCTGTGCGCCCCCTGTAGGCGACGAAACTTCCGATCACGTCTTGTGCTTCCACCGGAAGCTTGCTTTGAAGTTTCAGTGTTTAAAAGGTGCACGAAGGCCTCGCTCGCCGCAGCGGTCACGTTTACGAAAGGAAAGTACTGCTTACACGCAAAGTATGAAAATCGTAACTGTTATTTGTTCGCGCTCACGCTATGTATACATGTGCGTTTGTTTTGTGCGTCTTTCTTTGCATTTGAGCAACGCGCTTCAAGCGTCGAGATGCGACAGTTGATATTCCGCACTCGTCTTGCGTGTGCACATCTCGTGCGTGCACCACGTCGCGTAAAACGTCTTGCACAAGAGTCGCTCATACTCCATAAGCTAGAATACGCTTCTTTCATCTGGTCACCTCATCACATCTCGTGCGTGCACCGCGTCGCGTAAAATGTGTAGCACATAAGTCACTCGTACTCCAGAAGCTAGAATACGCTTCTCCCATCTGGTCACCTCATCAAACATGCCTTATCGATGTCCTCGAAGCAATTCAAAACCTTGCAGTAAGGTACAAATAATAATCATATTCTTATAGCACCAGCGTATGAACACTAAAAGCACAGTCTGTTAAACACGCTATCATACCAACGCCGCGTTGATTCATCAATTCTTTTCTACAGGTTTTTTCTACAGCTGCCTTCATGATGTCCTATATGTTATGGCCCCGCCACCACGCACAACGCTACGCACAGAGTATCACTTGCAAGTTACTCGTCCACGCAGCCACACTGAGACATTTTCTGAATCTTTCTTTTGTCGATCATCAGTTTACTGAAACAGCATATTTAAGCTGACTGCTCATCCTCATGTTCTGTAAAACTATAACTTGACATTGGAGCCACTATCTTTTCACTGTATGTTGCCACTATTTTATAAACCCCACCCTTTATGTAATAGCTCTCTATGAGGTCTTTCAAGAAAATAAAGTGATGTGTTTTGGGCTTGAAGTATGTGCGCATTGCAAGTTTCGAGCTGCTTGTCGTTCTTCGCGTGACAATAATATATCTTGCTGTACAAAACATTCCTTCGCCATTGTGGTGAAGCAGTGCACAATAAACACTTAACTACATTTGTGAAGGCCCATTGGACGTTGGTATTATAATTGATTGATATGCGTGCTTTAACGTCCCAAAACCGCCTCATGATGATGAGAGACGCCGTAGTGGAGGGCTCCGGAAATTCCGACCATCTGGGGTTCCTTAACGTGCGCCGAAATGTAAGCACACGGGCCTACAGCACTTTCTCCTCCGTCGAAAAGGCAGCCGCAAGCCTGTGTGAAGAAAAAGCGAGCACGTTTACCTAAAAGCACATCAATGTTGAGGTAGCACAGTCATATGCAAAAAAATATTCCCGATTACCATTCTCCCCATACGAGGAAAACAAATAGGCGCATAAGAACTATTTTGTCATAGTCATGTGAACTGAAAGTGTCCCTCGGTCATGGAGCATGTGTGTGTGTGTATTTTTTTCCGCGAGGAAATGACTCGCTAAAGCAGAAGTGAACAAAAAGATGTCTTCGACGAGGCTTTTCCTGATTGTATGCAGTTGCGATGACGCGCCCGACACAGGGCTGTTCTGGCTGCGGTGCACTTCACCAGATTTTCGTGTCCGTCAAAATGTTCACAAAAACGTCACTCGGAAACCTTGCCGAGTATTTTTACGGGCTGCACGTGCTTCGTGGTCTCGACGAACGTATGAGCCGCGGACGTGACACAAGTTTCAATTTCAGCCCCCCAGGGTTCTCAATTTCAGTCACCTCAGTGTGAAACCAGACGCTTTAAAGAGTTCGCTAGTGTTCTGGTACGTTTATCTGGTAAGAAATGTTCACAAGGCCCTGGAATATCGAAGCGAGACTTGGAAACTCACGAGTATTAATTGTACCGATCATGCTCGGACGCAAGCTATCGCAATGTTTTAGATATCCTTAAATCATTCCAATTCTATATCCTTTTTTTTTGCAAGCTTGTAGTATAGGACTATTTAGCTGAGTAAAGATGACGTTGTTCCTGCTAAAACCGCATCAGTTGAATTTTTTTAGTTACCGTCAGCAACATCAAGCCAACATAATCAGCTCGATGTTCGTGACAAGTGAGAGACTTGCGAGAAAGTGTTTGTGTGAGAGATAGAGAGAAAGAGAGAGAAATAGAGAGAAAAGGCAGGAAGGGTAGCCAAGCTTGGTTCGGTTGGCTACACCACACTTGGGAAGGGAAAAGGGGGAATAATATAAAGGAAGTAGATGTAGAAAAAAGAAGAGTAAGAAAGAGATGGATAAATAGTGAGCTCAAGACTACACAGCACGTTTTCATTCTGTTCTTTCACAAGCGCTCGTTAAGTCCGGTGGTTACTTTTATTCAACCTATGTTTCTCAGCCAATTACACCAAGCGGGCGAAAAACGACGGAATCGGAGTGCGATTGGGTGGAGATACACTGTTCTGCGTTAATTAGCTGTGCCTGTACACAAAGTAATAAGGTTATTGAGGACAAACTTCAATGAAATTATGTTAGTATTCTAACCAAATAGTAGCTCTTGTACGCTGTCGTAAACATTGCAGAGACTGTGACAACTATGCACTGATCGTTTTTATGTGAACCATGTGTGAGTAACAGCAGGCTGATAACTGCTGATATATATGTCACGATTTGCAGTCTTCCCGTAACGTGAGACTCTTGTTAATGCGTCATTGTGAAATCTTCTCAATACCAACATGAAAAATGCTGTTTTAAGGTAGCTGCATTCATGATATAATCAACGTATTCCCAAGCACAACGGCACCATTTTCAAAGTTTTGATGGCATTGTTTCAATTTAGAGCAAAATCTCTAAATTATTTTAAACTCCTGTCAGTACTCCTTTACAATCTGAATCTGCTTACACCATCCTTGTCAAGGTGAAATAGCGCGTCTATGCTTGTCACTGGTGTGATGGTCCTCACAATGTTGACCCTGAAGGCGCCTACTCTAAGCTTAACTGCTTACCCATGACATTAAGAAAATTTATATAACCCATCTCAGAAATACAACCAATGTCCTTCCTGTTTAAAGATCAATCCACACTATATAGTATGTCGTTACTGTGGATATATTAAAAGTAATGTTACTTTTACCTAAATGTGCCCTTCGAGAACGTGATGAAACATAATGTCGTCGATGAGTGTCACCTGAAGTTTCGCTCAAGAGCACGTCATCATTTTGCGGCTGTGCTAATCAGATGCAAAGCGTCCCGACCTGTTCTAACTTCCTAATCTCTCCTTTGCTCTCCGTGGCCAAAACTCAATTTATCGAAACCGAAACCCACTGCACTCAGCCTGCATGCAAGTGGTGCTAGAAAGTTTCCCCAATCAGACACTGTGCGTGCGTGCGTGCGTGCGTGTGTGTGTGCGTGCGTGCGTGCGCGCGCGCGCGCGTGTGTGTGTGCGTGTGCGAGAGCATGCGCGTGCATGTGCGTGTGCGTGCGCGTGCGTGTGTGCGTGTGTGTGTGCACGTGTGTGTGCGTGTGCGCGTGCGTGCGCGTGTGTGTGCGCGTGTGTGTGCGCGTGCGTGCGTGTGCGTGTGTGCGTGCGTGTGTGTGTGTTTGTGTGTGTGTGTGCGTGTGTGTGCGCGCGTGTGTGCGTGTGTGTGCGCGCGTGTGTGTGTGCGTGCGTGCGCGCGTGTGTGTGCGCGCGTGCGTGCGTGCGCGTGTGTGTGCGCGCGTGCGTGCGTGCGCGTGTGTGTGCGTGTGCGCGTGCGTGTGTGTGTTGTTGCGTGCGTGCGTGTGCGTGCGTGCGTGTGTGTGTGTGTGTGTTAAATGTCTCTGCTTTTTTCTATTTTTTATTCCTTCATTCTTCTCTCCGGATATCCAACTGGACGTGATCCAGCTCAGCTAAACTACGTCCACTTTTCAGGTCGTTGGCTGTCGACGTAGCCTGTAAGTTTGTGAGGCCTAACGCGTTACTGGGCTGCTCGGCCTGGCGTCGAGTCCCTCGGCTAACGTCACTCTCCATGGTCTGCCTAAAGATTTGGTGTAGCCTCGTTCATGGACTGCGCCAGCTGGGGCCAGACTCGTTCTGAGTGGCTGCAGAGCTGTCTCCCTCGAATGTTTACGAGGTCGGCGGCCACACATTGATACAAAAGCGTTATAGCCTTCAAACCCAGACGCCTTGCACCGCTGACACCAGAGCACCTTCAATAGCACGCCCTCTCACTACAGGGCCTAAGTAAACGATGCCAGCTCGTGCCGTCATCGTCCTTCGCTGCTCGGCTCACGCTCATCAAAGCCGTATGTGCCTTGCGTGTCCGCACTCCTGCTTCGAGTACATCTAACACTTCGGTCTTGCAGCATATGCTTCTTACTGATGGCATTGGCCTAATTTTCAAAAGTTTCCAAACTAACATCTGGTTCTTAATCATGCTGGCCATACTTGTGAAAAACGTCATTTGTTTCTCCATTGATTTTTATTCCCCTCAGGCAGCCTCCATTCTATTAGTTGTTTTTTTTTTCATTACGGTAGAGTGTCACATGAGCAACCACATTTTAATTTACTTGTCACCATAAATCTGCCTCCTCTTCTTAAAGGGGCCCTGAAACACTTGTTTGAGTAACCGTGGAATGAATTCACTGGAAGAGTGTACTGCACCACAAATTTAACGCCTCAAAAATTT
Organism: Rhipicephalus microplus; assembly: GCF_043290135.1. Classification (NCBI taxonomy): domain Eukaryota; kingdom Metazoa; phylum Arthropoda; class Arachnida; order Ixodida; family Ixodidae; genus Rhipicephalus; species Rhipicephalus microplus. Next base: position 68,196,016 of record NC_134708.1, read on the forward strand.
CAAGAATCCATCCAGCACGAGCGGAGTTACAATGATTGATTTGTCACACGCTGCAATCGCATTCTCTCTTCTCTCGTCCCGACGAAAGCGCTGGAAGCTAAATAGGGAGGAATGGGAGGGGGAAAAAAAAACGCCACGCGTGCCTCTTGACCCTGAGCACATTCTCTTTTTTTTTTCTTCGAATACGCGGCTTCCTCAGTGCGATCGCGTGCGCACGCGTGGACAAGTGATAGTTTCTCGGGCCATCTCAGTACCAACCGAGCGCTTCATGTTCAAATCAGCCAATGACTGATACATGGGTTTGATACGTGCGACTTTTGAGCGTCTTCCGTCATTTCTCGAGGGAAGATAAAGCAATTTTCAGCTGACTTTGTCATATATTGTGAATTCCAGGCCGCGTGCTGCGCAATAACAATTGGCTTGAGTGTTCTCGGGAACTACCCGATCAGCAGCGTTTTCTGAGCGTGCTCAAAAAGTGTTGCAAGGTCCCTTTAAAGACGCAGTCCCACACATTGGGGACTGCGCCAGTTGCTCACGAACTTGCTGTGGGCACCCCTGCCAATACTGTTTCGACTGTGTCCACATATAAGTAATGAAGGTTGTCTTTGCCTCTGTCTACAGATTGAGGCACCCTTTGACAGCTTCTGGAGAGCCCGCTCATTTTCGCTTATCGAGAAACATTCTGCGTTTAAGCGAATAGTTGTCGATGACATCGACTTTCAGAAGGTTGACATTGTTTCAATATTATTGGAGCCTATCTCGCACACAGCTGCCTATACAAGAAATAAGCTTCAGGGCTGGGTTCTGGCCCCCTCCCCCCCCCCCCCCCCCAAAATATCCTCTCGTTCCTCGTGAGGAGCCACCCTTGTGCTTGGGCCGGGGGAATTGCTAGATAATAATTAGAATAAACTTGTTTTCACCTGATTAGCTTGTCAATAGAACCAACAGTCCTTTCCAGAGATGCATAGGGCTTATCCTGGCACCTAGACTATAACCATGGCCATGATTGTAAGGGCAGTGTTAGCTGGATTCTCTTAGCGTCTTTATCTATGTCTGTGAAGGGCCAAGTCATGGTACTTCATTGCCAACCAGTATACGCGTACCTGAAATATGAATGGCTTGCAAAAGAGGAGGCTGAGATAGATTGGCAAGCTTGCACTGCCAATTTTTTTTCAGATTGAATTAAACTCAAATGAATACAAACAACGCAGGCTTGAACGTCACAAGCGTAAACTACCACTGGCGAGTTGGAAGTTCTCGCTTGTGATGTATTTGTCTAAAGAAACTGAATCATCACCAATGCTTCTTTCGTGCTTCATGGTGCTCCCTCGTTCTTTATGTACTACTTTATTCGCTTGATTTCATCACGTGGATTCAAAAAGCTTGTCTAAAGTGCATAAATATATTGTAGATTTGCATAAGAAAGTCGTAATGTCGTAAGCGGCAAAGTAACCCTCATTGCTGAAGACAGAAAACTTGTAAGTTACTTTGGTGTTCTAATGCCTCAAGACATGGTATTTCTAGCCTTAATTCCTGCCACAACGAAAATATGCACAAACCTGAAACAAGTATAATTACAAGAAATTATCAGGACGCCCGCATACACGTTAAAAACGCTAACCATGCCGTACCACAAAGCTTCAGAAGTACACGCATACTCACTCCCTTCTACACGCACACATACAGTGATGTCCGGGTCATCAGGGGTAGCCAGGAAATTTGAGGTCGCCAGCTCTTTCGTGCGGGACATGCAGGAGCTCCTATGTCCTGTCGAAGAGACAACCACAGAAAAGAGCAGAAGACGCAGCAGAACGAAAAGCCAGACCTTTTGAAGACGCACAGGAAAGCATCAACAGTTTTCAACACAGCATCGTACACTTCTTTGAAGAGTGACTCACTCTTAGGAAAAGTACAAACACACATACCATGACTGCACTGTCTGCCTTGTATTAACAGGGACCCAAGCTCTTCTATTTGGACGATGTCCGGGACCTAACAACCAAGTACGTACCCCTCGTGGGCATAGGCGCCCATATTATCTTTCGTTAGGTTGATGATTGATTAGTGGTGTTTATTGGCGCAAGGGCCAGATATGGCCAAAGAGCGCCAGAGCGATGATAATGAATTGTGGGATGTGCAGTGTAGATAAAACAAATGTGACGTGGCTGTAAATGGGCCTAAAAAACAGTCGCTGTAGGTGTGTAAAAATATACATATGGTAAAATTATGGCAATGACAAATGATGTGAGCTATGGAGACATAAAATGATTTAAAAGTGATAAGTATGTCAAATAAAAACTTTGCATGGAGCACCAGTGCCTCGACAGAGCCCTTAAAACAAGAGCATGGAGGCCTGGGCTTATTGAAAGCTGCTATCAAAGCGGCATCCTCTGAACAGAGGATGCGCTATGAACCTGTTGGGCTAAAAACATTCAATGTTGGACTAAACACATTCAGTACTACTTCCTTTAAAAAGCTTAAAACTGATTTTGTATTAAAAAGCGGCTCTTCACCGAGAAACATAATCGGGTGTAAAGGAAGATTATAGCGGTATGCTAAAGCAAAATATTTCTTTCTCTCCCTTTCAGCTTCCGCACACTCCAGGAGGACGTGGAGGACGGTTAGCCTGTCACCATATCTACCACAAGGAGGAGGTTCATCGCCAGTCAGAAGAAAGTTATGAGTACCATAAGTGTGTCCGATTCTGAGGCGACAGAATAGGACATCAGTTCGCCGTGTTCTTGTAGTGGAGGGCCAGTAACCCAACCGCGGCTTAATCAAATGAAGCTTATTATTCGTTTCTGTGTCCCACAAGCGTTGCCAGTGGTTTCGCAGTTTCTTTCGTAGAAAGGGTTTTAGATCTGTTGCAGGGATAGTAGCGGTGGGGTTAATAGCGCGCATTATAATTGACGTGGCCATTTGGTCAGCTAACACATTGCCCTCGATACTTCTATGGCCAGGTACCCAGCAAATAGTAATATGCTGGTTGGACATATACGCTGTACACAGAACGGAATATAGCTCAATTATTATCGGATTTCTGAATCTGAAAAGGGATCTTAATGCATTTACGACGCTTAACGAGTCTGTGAATATAATTGATTTTTGTATGTTTGATTTCCGTATATGCTTCACAGCGGACAATAGTGCATAACCCTCAGCCGTAAATATACTTGTTTCTGGGTGCAGCACGCCGGATTCCGAAAAGGATGGTCCGACGGCTGCATAAGCCACCCCTGCATGCGACTTAGAAGCGTCAGTATAAAACTCTACGCATGAGTAGTTGGACTGGAGTTCTCGGAAATGCATTTTAATATGTGCTTCTGGTGCGTGTTTAGTGATCTCAACAAATGAGGTGTCACAGTGTATAAGCTGCCACTGCCACGGCGGTAAAAGTATCCCTGTGGGCGTAGGACAGAGTTCCAGCAGCGGAACACCCATTTCCTCACATAAGTTTCTCACACGCAAGGAGAACGGCTTTCTATCAGTGGGTCGATTATGGAAGAGGGTGGCAGCGGTCATATCGTTTATAGTTGAATAAGATGGATGCTTGATGTTTGCACGTACCTTTATAAAATACGTGAAACTGCTATAGGATCGCTGCAGGTGAAGTGACCACTGATTCGACTCTACATAGAGGCTCTGGATCGGGCTTGTCCTGAAAGCACCGGTTGCAAGTCGGATACCCAGATGGTGAACGGGGTCTAAGATTTTTAATGCACTTGGCGTTGCGGAATGATAAATTATAGAGGCATAATCAAGGCGCGACCCGACAAGGCTTTTGTATAACTTCAAGAGGCACTTTCGATCACTACCCCATGTTGTACGGGACAAGAGTTTTAGGACGTTCATCGCTTTCAAACATTTCATTTTGACATATTTAATATGGGGAATAAACGTAAGTTTAGAATCTAAAGTGGTTCCCAGGAATTTATGCTCGCTGCTTACAGAGAGTTGGTCTCTCTTGATCGCAACATTTGGTTGTGGCATTACCCCTCGTTTGTTGGAGAAAAGTATGCAAGTACTTTTCTTCGTGTTTATTTTAAAACCGTTTTCATCCGCCCATTTAGAGAATTTATTCATTCCAAGCTGCACTTGTCGTTCGCAGACAGACATATTGCATGATTTGAAACTCATCTGCACATCATCAACATACACGGAATAAAACATCGCACTTGGAATGACTCACTGCAGAGAGTTCATTTTTACAAGAAAGAGTGTGCAACTAAGCACGCCACCTTGCGGAACACCAGTCTCTTGGATAAAAGTTCTAGAGAGAGCATTTCCCACTTTTACGCGAAAGGTTCGGTTAGACAGGTAACTTTTAATTGTGTTTAGCATGTTCCCACGGATGCCCATGGTGACAAGATCGTGAAGAATCCCAAATCGCCATGTAGTGTCATACGCCTTCTCGAAGTCTAGGAATACGGAAAGTACAAACTGCCTATGAATAAATGCATCTCTGATGTATGTCTCTATGCGAACAAGGTGGTCTGTTGTCGACCTCCCCTCTCTGAAACCACACTTAATGGGGTCTAGTATACTGTTACTTTCTAAAAAGTGGATTAAGCGCCGGTTTATCATTTTCTCATATAGTTTGCATAGACAGCTTGTTAGCGCTATTGGCCTGTAGCTGGCGGCCAAAGACGGATCTTTGCCTTGTTTAAGTACTGGGATGACTATAGCTTCTTTCCATGACAATGGAATATACCCAACTGCCCACATGTTATTAAAGAGAGTTAGGAGTGTTTTTAGTGCTTCGGGGTGAAGGTACTTGACCATTTCGTATGTTATACGATCAACGCCTGGCGCTGAGTTGTTGCAGCACGCAAGAGATGCCTTAACTTCAGCTAATGTAAATGGGCTGTTGTAAGACTCACTGGACGGACGTTTACATTTAAGGGGCTGTCGCTCTTCGCGTTCTTTGAATTTTAAGAACGTTTCTGTATAGTTTGATGCACTTGAGACGTATTCAAAGTGTTCGCCTAGGCAGTCCGCCTGCTCCTCCAGGCTCTCCCCTCGGCTACTTACCAAAGGTAGGGGGTGTGTCTCCCGACCCATTAACTTGTTTACCCTATTGCAAACCTTTATTTCGTCGGTGTAAGAATTGATGGAGATGTACCTATTCCAACTTTCTTTCTTTGCAAGACGACGCGTTCTTCTAGCTTGTGACTTCACCTGTTTGAAATTGACGAGGTTTTCAGCCGTTGGGTAATTTCGGAGTAATATCCAAGCTTTATTTTGACTATTTCGCGCTTTCCGACAATCGTCATTCCACCATGGGATGCGACGCTTAGTAGTCATTCCGTTAGTTTGCTTAATACATTTCACTGCAACGTCAATAATAAAATCTGTTAGGTATGCCACAGCATCGTATATATTAAAATCAGCAATGTCCTCTCCATCTAAAAATGTGTTTTCTCGGAGCAGTTCCAAGTTGGCTGACTTGGTGTTCCAGCGAGGAAAGTCAGGCGAGCATGTATCTTCTTTTGTTAACTTTAACATTATCGGGAAGTGGTCACTCCCAAAGGGGTTCTTGAGAACAGACCACTCCAGATAAGGAATTAGTGTACTCGAGACAATACTCAGGTCTATAGAAGAGTATGTGTTGTGCGTAGTGCTATAATATGTTGATTCTTTTTTGTTAAGTAAACATGCACCTGACGAAAACAGAAAGTGTTCTATTAGGCGTCCTCGTGCATCCAAACGGGAGTCGCCCCATAAAGGATTATGTGCATTTATATCACCAACGACTATATATGGCGGAGGAAGTTCATCAATGAAGCTTTGAAATTCTGTCTTTGAAAGTTGATAGCACGGAGGAATGTAAATAGAAGTAATTGTTAGTAGCTTCCCGAACAGCACTGCTCGGACAGCAACTGCCTCAAGAGAAGTTCGGAGGTTTAATTGCTTACAGGCAACACCTTTATCAACTATTATAGCGACACCGCCCGACGAGGCGGCAGCGTCGTCACGGTCTTTGCGGAAGATAGCATATTGCTTTAGAAAATTTGTTTGTGTGGACTTGAGATGTGTTTCCTGAACACACAGCACCTTTGGAGTATGTTTATTAAGGAGTTCTCTAATATCATCGAGGTTATGGAGAGGTCCTCTCACATTCCACTGTAAAATCTGCGTGTCCATTTTAGATGTGTTTTGTGCTGTGTGCTCAAGGATAGAAAATTAGCTCACGGACCCTTTCCAGGGGCCGTGACACGAGATTTTTCTTTTTTGGATCGGTCGACGGAGTCGCGCCGATCCTTAGGCGCTTGCTGCGCCCTCAAGCTCGAAGTTGTGTCCATTGCCTCTAGCGAGGCACTGGACAAGCGCTCTTGCGAGCGCTGCGGTTGTTTCGAGGGCCTCGCCTCTAAAGACAAGGCCTTCGCGGCCCCCAGCCCGGAGGTTGGTGGGTCCTTCTTCGATGGCGGAGCAGCAGTGGCTGCAACCGCCGTGGGGGCGGATGGCGTCACCGCTGGCTCACTACACGTGTGCCAGACAGGCGCCGGGGGCCGTCGTGGCGCTGCCCCCTGACGCGCCACTTCGGCAAAGCTGGTTTCTGGCAGGTAGGACACTTGCCTTCGTGCCTCCCTAAATGAAATGTTTTGTTTTACTTTAATCGTGACAATTTTCTTTTCTTTTTTCCAGCTGGGGCATGACCGTGAGTATGCGGCATGCTCACCGTTACAGTTCACACAGTGAGGAGAGTTTTCACAAGCATCAGATGTGTGTTCATCAGCACTGCATTTCGCACAAGTTAGGCGGCCTCGGCAGTTCTGAGAACTGTGGCCGAACCGCTGGCATTTAAAACATCTGAGAGGGTTCGGTATATATGGCCTCACTCGAAGCTTGATGTACCCTGCCTCAACAGAGTCGGGCAGTACACTTGAATTGAAAGTAAGTATTAAGTGCTTAGTGTGGATTTCTTTGCCATCGCGCCTTATCCTAATTCGTTTCACATTGATGACATTCTGTTCGCTAAAACCCTCCAGGAGTTCAGCCTCCGTCAGCCCTAACAGGTCATCATCTGCGACAACGCCACGGGTGGTGTTCATGGTTTGGTGTGGGGTTACTATTAATTTGGTATCTGCAAATTTCTTTAGGTTAGGCAATTTTTCATATTGTTTCTGGTCGCGGAGCTCCAACAGGAGGTCACCACTTGCCATTCTCGAAGCTTTATATCCTGGGCCAAAGATTTCTGTCAAAGACTTCGAAACAAGAAAAGGTGAAATTGTTCTCACTGGTTTGCCGGGTGTGTCAGCGTGGACAACGTGAAATCGGGGAAAGGATACTCTCTGGTGACCATAAAACTGGAAGACTTCATCGGTGCGCCCTCTTTTCTGAGGGCGATCAGGGAGTGGGGGGAAGGAACTAGCCATAAGAAAAGGTTTCTTTTCGGCAGCGGTGCCAGCCACCCACCATGGAGTCCTACAAGGGGACGCTGCAGAGTCTGGAAGCACAGGCCCTGCAGACGCCAGCTGTACACCACCACTATAACCGAATATGGTGTATCCAAGGTAGGATAGCCACACAGGGTTAACCCTTGCCGCCAGGAAACACGGAAGTCAACGGAAGAGAGTAGAGGACAGGAAAGATTTAAAGTAAGAGAAAAGACGAAGATGTGAGGGGGAGACAGGAAAAGGCGACTGCCGATTTCCCCTGGGTGGGTCAGCCCAGGGGTGCCGTCTACGTGAAGCCGGGGCCAAAGGGGTGTGTTGCCTCTGCCGGGGGGCCTTAAAGGTCCAATCACCCAGCGTCAGCTCAACCCCCAGGATCCCCTTTTCCCCGGGCACGGCAAAGCCACGCACGGCTAGGCGTGGGAGGGAGCCGAAGCTCCCCCGTTAGCTCGGGTCCGTGGTGTCGCTACACACCTTTCGTTAGGGGGCGGCAAGCTTCCCCATAGCTCCACCACACCCTCCTCCAAACAGTTTCGCCCGAAAACAAGGTAAAAAACATGCTTCGCAATGATTTCACCAACGTAACTGAAGCGATAACATACTGATCACGATGCGCAGGCCATAAAATATGGCTGTTTTTGCTCTACGAAAAAAACAACAACCAAGAAACCTCCTTGGAAAAAACGAGGAAACGGGTATTAAACACATTTTTGTGGCGTATGCAGAAACATGAATCAACACGCCCAACAAAAAATACTTTTCACGGTTGCCTGCGTTTTATCTCCAGAATTCCGGAGTCGAAAAAAAAGGTAGTAGAGTTGTTGAAATGCGACATCTAGGATTTTCAGCCTCCGCCAATAATCTGCCTGTCAATACCACAGTTTCTGTAGTATTTCTCTCAATACCACGCATCTGTAGTATTGAGACAAAAGCGAGGCTACGACGTTTGGTATCCATTCGAATGCTAGTAAGTATCATATTCCTATTGGCTTCGTTCACGAAGAGTCCGGTCACCTCGAAGCTGTTTCTTGCTAGAACCATTCTCACTTTGATTTCGCATTAAGAAATGCAATATCGAATATTTTTTTGATACTACAGGAAAGACGTTTTTAGTGGCGAAGCATGTTATTGTCGCAAAATGTCCGACCATCGTCGCCGAGGCTCCCCGTCGTCCCTAGTCGGAGCTCGGGTGCGAAATATCTGTGCGCGAAATCGTCTGCTGCAAGCACACATCGCTCATACGGTCGAAGAACGAACCATACTTCCTCCGCGAATTCGTCCGTCCACCCATTCGTGTGTGTGCCCGTCCATCTGTTTGTCCGCATATCTGGTCATCCATCCATCCGCGCATCTGTTCGCCCGTATTTTATGCTAGTAAACCACTTCAGCGCAGGCATTATGCACCTCAATATCTAGCTTTGCCCACTGGTGACCATTTACTTCTTGGAAATGCGTGTAATCTTTACATAACTTCATCTACTGCTATTCTGAAACGAAGTTTTATAAAAGCTAGGCTGTAACAAACGGCCGCTAAAGAAGGAAGACAGACGAGCTAGTCGATTTCTTCCTTTCGTCGCTTGCTTATACCTTGTAGCTGAGCTAAATTTGGCTTTGAAACGCAGATGGCCTAAATAATGGGAGGTGTTTATAAAGTTTTTTTTAGAAACTTTACTTTTGAACCTTTATTTGCGTTGTCATATCTGATTTTCGGTCTGGAGCCTCGCTCAACGCCAGCCAAAACAAGCCTCCAAGGTTCAAATATCATCATTTCGTAAGAAACGCCCTCGGGCCCTGGCGCCGACGTGCGTCCACACAAAGCCAGCGCTGCCTTGAGTTCATTGATGGAACGTGGTAAAACCACATGGTGCTCACGTATTTGTGGACAATTACTCAAGGGTAGCAAGCTCATTGTTGCTGTACGTTGGCCAGATCATCTGGTACAAACTTCTTCTGCCTCGTCTATGTCTCGTCGCTTTAGAGAGAGGGCTAAAAATTTGAATGGGTACCGCTGGGTTGGTTCTAGGAGCAGGCCTCTTATCGTCCTCCGTAAGTGCAAAAATGGTTTACAAGATTCAAGCTATTTGAAGAAAAAAGAAAAAAAGCAGTCCAACGTTCTGATTCGAGCTTATCTATCCACCACTGAATCGTCTTCTGCGGATGTAGAGTGGCCCAGAAGTCTTCAATTGCCTCTGTGCGTCGATATTCTTCGTTCAGCACGTGGTCGGATCGCTCGGAGCTGCTGTAACTCCATTTAGGATTCTGTGAATTCTGGAGAGCACGTTAGAGTACACGTAGAGTCGTGTATTGTATTCTTGATTGTCTCCTCAAAGTCGAGTGAACTCTTCGATTGGCACTGCTCTTCCAAACGAGATTGAAAGCTCATCCAGTCCACCCTTTTAATGCTGTCGCGGGTCTTGGAAGGAAATAAACCTTTAATCTTGACATATGTGAGAATTTCGTCACATCCGTGCGTTTCAATGTCTGAGAACCACCTGCAGTACGCCTGAAGAGGCTTCGTGATACAAACGCAAGTCAAGATAGCTGCTGCACTTTGAACCACTGAGCAACGTTGGACAGCCGTCATCAAGTAACAAACGTTCCTTGTCGGAGGCGAAAGACACCAAATTTCTGCCTTTTGCGTTGATCTTCGTACTTCACCAGTGTGTGTGATGAGCATTGAATTCCCCTATGATGACACACGGATGGGGTGTTGATGACCGGAGGTGAACTTACCGAACACAATCAGCTTCTCTAAATTTGAACTATTTAGGTCTTCTACAACTGCCGAAAACAGCAAAGTTCTGATGTTTATTCGCCGTGACCTCATTTACAATCATCCACCGGTGGTCCATCATGACGACAATCAATACATTTGTCTAACAGTGAAGAGAAGACTTACATTCGACGAAGTTCTCGTAAAACCGAGTAACATTCCCAAGGCAGCAATTGCTACCCAATACTGTGTATATGTTACCGCTGGCGACTTGTAGTTTAAAGAACGCGGCAAAACTGTTCCAAAGGCCCATGTATCAAGCTATGCATGAGCTACCGTTAGTTCGTGTCTGCCCTTGACGACATTCAAGTATAATAACCAGCATAGACGAAGGATACAAATAGTGCCTTCTCCTTCTGTTCTATCTAAATAGCGGGGCCTTAAATCTCTAGATATGCATTCTCAGTGTTTAATAAGCTGACAGCCCGGGCGTGTTGCTGCGACATGACAGAAACCTAAATTGTGTCTCAGGCTTCCTTTTTACCCTTGTTTTGTACGCTCTCAGCTTCTATCGGTGCTCGACCATTACATTCCACTTCGACGAGCCAAATCATTTCTATTTCATCAAGGCCACTGAGGACCTAAAGTGAACTGACAACTTCCCTTTGCTAGCCTTTTACCGAATCTCGGATTTTTTTTTTTTGTGGCAAGAAGATTACAGAAGAATAGACTTTGTCACTCAAGCGCACATACAAAGTTCTGATCACGATCAAATTCAATAATCAAGGTACCTGCGCCCTCACGGTCATTGAAGTGTCGACTTTTCAAAGAAGGGCTTGTCTTCTTTGCTCGTGTACTATCACAGGTGTACAGAATATCTTAAGCACATTCAGCTATTTCACCATGTGAAAACTTACCCAAATTTGAAAAACTGTTTTATCAAAAAAAATGTTTTGCTGACAAGTAAGATTGGTTGTTTCCTTGCACTAAAAAATTTGTCACTCGGTTGACAGAAATTTTGGTTGTGCAGAAAAAGCGACACTCTGTCGGAAAGGCCAGCGTAATGTTACCTGAACACAAATGCAAAAACAGACATTTCAATGTACTTTTTTGATTACTAGCAGATTAGTATACATAAATCATCTAAGAAGTAGAGATTACGCATGCAACAATCTCTCGAGCAAAATCCTGCACAAGCAAATAAATGGTCATTAGGCAGTATCGGAGCCTGGTCAGCCTTTAGCATTACCCAGTACATACTTAGCGTTTTTGCATGAATAGCACGCCCGTACAAAGGACACGCGCTACAAGTAGTATCTATATCTGGGACGCTGTAGAAACTATAAGTTAGGCTTGTCTGCAAGTCAACTTGTTCAGTGAATATCGCACGAAAGCGTGAAGGCGAAAACAAAAAAGCACAGAAAAATACCTCAAGCTTAAACAAAATAAAATTAAGCAAAACAATGCAACCATCGAAGACCGCACGCTTGAACTTGTTCGCTGCCGCTTATACTCATTTTAAGCATTGTTATTTTTGACACCCAGTGACGGCAGAGTCATCGATAAAATTCTGCCTTGATAGAAAGACCACTTTTGTAACTTTGCAGGTAACTGGTGACGAAAGACACTTATGTTGTGGTGTGGTGTGCTGGCACAGAGGTCCGGCCATTGGTATGTGCATAGTTACGTAGCACTGCACGTGACTTCGTGGCCTGCTCGCGCTTCGCCTTAATAATGTCACAATTTTTATATTATCTGAAAAGAGGAAACCGGCGAAGTATTCGCCTGAAAATTTCACAAGGCTAGATCCACCGGCAATCTACAGTATTCTCATTGTTCTCGTCCTCCTCATAGCGAAAACTAAATCATAATAAACTTGTCATCGAGCCTGCGACAGTAAATGCGAGTCAACCAGCTGCTTCGTCATTCGAGGTTGGGCAGTGATTTCGTCGCAAGAGCGCAATGGACAAGGTACCCTGGTTTTGTTCTTCCTGTCCCTAGCGCTTTCGCGTTGAAACCAGTGCGTTATCAGCGAGCTTGGTGACTCGTTAGAACAAAGTAGCAAACATCAATCGCATCCGTTTTGTAAAGCGCAATGGCGTGGATATACATCGTTAAAATTGGAACATTCATTAAAAAAAAAGGTTGTTACTCCAGTCTCCAATGATGACTTAGAACAAAGAGTCCACGATTTTGTGTGATACTTCGAGTAGACTACACGTGAACCTTGTTGCACGATAGCACCAGCGCCTCAGCAATATGTACTTTGAAAACAGAACGAAATATGTCGGTTATCTTTATGGATACAACCAATGTTTTTTTTTTTTGTTTGGTCGCAATGAGCATGCACCGCCGTTCAGTGCTAATTCGGTGTGACGCTTCGACCGTTCGTCCCCGAGTGCTACCATGTTTGTCGTTTACAGCAATGTAAACTATTGTGTGTGGAAATGAACACACTGGTTTTGAGTGCGAGTGCAAACTGGTTGCTGGTGCGGCAACCAAGAAAGCTGAAAAGAAGGGGAAAAAAGAACGTTAGTAAACAAGTCCCCAGATAGAAACAGTGTGTTTAAAACAATATACATACGTTGTAGGCCCACGCCTCTCATAGTCATATCGGGGTATTGGGACATTAAACCCTGCATATGATACCATACGTTGCAGGCCGTTAAAATAGGATTACACTTTACATCTCATCTGCGTGAATTTCAGTTGATCAGTTGATCAGAAAATCTTAATATTGATGAAAGTTACGTGGCATGAACTGGCCACTAGGTGTTGGCAGGATGGGGAAGCAGCTATTCGCAACAATTTATAGTTCAACACTCATGTAAAGGTTTCAAAAAGCATACAAAAAGCTCCAAGCAGTGCTACTGTTTAGCCTTCACCAAGAGCACCATCGTATGAAAAGCAAGAACCATTGAGTCTTAGAGTCACTGTAGCATCCACATGGTGCTGTATTGCAAAATCAGTGCTCTTATTTTTGCTGGTATTTCCGTAACAATGTGACAATATTATCCCACTAAAGTCTCTGGCTCTAGGAACCTCGCCTGTGTGTCCTAGATTTTGTACCTTGTTTTTGGAAATAATAAAACTTGAAACTTGAAACATGTAAACATCTGCCTAAAAACAGGCTCTCGAAAATGAAAAAAATTGCGACTAGCACCAATTTTTTTTTCTCTACAGCAAGTGGTGAGATAAGTGAACATTGATTATGATGCGATTATAGTGATCATGTCCAGAGCAGAGCAACACGCATAAAGAACTGTGACACACGAGAGATTTTACTTCTCACGAGCAAGCATTGGCATAGCCAAGAAGGGAGGTTTTGCCTGTGCATATGTAGAGGCACACATACAAATGCACGCACGAACATACATTATGTATGATTGACGCCCCCCCCCCCCCGTAAAAAATTGAGGCTAAGCCCTTGCGAGGAAGTTATAAACTAACAGATAGTTGTTTCCGAAGAAATCATCCGCAGAGTGACCTAATCTGCAATAAAATTTGCCTTGAACCCGAGGCTTACCAAAGAAAACTAGTAACATAAGGATGCACTTTGAGCTCTAGCTGACCCGAAAAGGTTGCCACGTTGAACTCGTTGGGCGTGCAAGGCAAACGCTCCTTCTCAATCACCGAACGATAACAGCTCATCATGCCCCTAGTAAGATGGCTGCCGCAGCCACCCCTTTACGGTTGGCGCGGCTTCACTCGTAGGCAAGAACTCTGAATACAGCAATTTTCAAACCCTCTTGGGCCCTCCGTACCATACCACCGTGTTGCGCGGGGCATACACGTCACAGCTCACCCTCGCTGTCTCTCTGGTTAGCGTGTGATGATAGCTGAACGAGAATTCCGCCACATGTTCAGCTGGCTCCCAGCTGGGCTACCTAGATTGCATCCGTGCGGCCACTACCATGCGTTCAATTTTCACATGGTCCATGGTAGATATCTTTATCCACAACTCTGAGATTTCACAGTACCCTCATAAAAGAGGAGAGACATTTAGCAAAGTAGGCCTTCTCAAAGCGCATCACCAAATGTCCGTGGACCCTACCGATGTTTAGAATACCGTTATTATTACGCTCTCCCACCTGGCTCAGTGTGTGCGCATGTCGTTTTCAGCGGGAAATATGAACTCAAAATTTCAATATATATATATATATATATATATATATATATATATATATATATATATATATATATATATATATATATATATATATATATATATATTATAATGAGGCGTTTTAGAGTGGCACTCTTTTATAAAACAGGAGAGCAGTCACGACACGTCAAGCGGTAATGGCGGAACTAGCCTGAGTCCCCAGTTAACCAAACGTCGTCTTCTTCACCGACTGAGTCATACCCCCTGCCTTTCTGAGTAGCCTCATCTTCTTCACTACATTTTCCTCCCCTCCGGAAAAGAGCCATCCTGGCGACTCATGGGCAGGAGACAATAGAGGGATCGTAATACGGTTTTAGGCGGTCTATGTGGACGGTCTCACGTCCACGGCGTCGTTGATCATGGGGCTGCTCCAGCGGCTCCACGATGTAATTGACGGGTGAAGTTTGTTTAACCACACGGTAAGGTCCGTCATACTTGTACATCAGTTTCGTTGAGAGACCAGGGCTGGTTGAAGGGATGCGAAGCCAGACAAGGTCATCTGATGCATAAGAAGCCGGAGGCATTGGGCTATCGCGGTGGTGTTTCTGGCGTTGCTGTTCAGTACTTGTGAAGGAACGGGCAAGCTGACGACACTCTTCTGCGTATTTAGCAGCCTGTGACATCGTCGTCGACTCAGCAACATCTGGGTGGTAAGGAAGGATGGTGTCTAGCGTGCAAGAGGGCTCGCGACCATAAAGGAGGAAATATGGAGAGAAACCAGTGGTTGTCTGGACAGCAGTATTATGCGCGTAGGTTACAAAAGGGAGAATACTGTCCCAATTGGTGTGATCGGTTGCGACGTACATTGACAGCATATCTCCTAATGTACGGTTGAATCGTTCTGTAATGCCATTAGTTTGAGGATGATACGCGGTGGTGGTGCGATGAATGACTTGGCATTCTTTGAGAAGCGATTCAACAGCGTCCGACAAAAACACACGCCCTCGGTCACTCAAGAGTTCACGCGGTGCACCGTGACGTAAAATGATCTGATGCAGTATGAAACGACCGACGTCACTGGCTGACGCAGAAGAGAGTGGTGAAGTTTCTGCGTAGCGCGTAAGGTGATCGATAGCGACGATTACCCAGCGATTTCCAGCCGGTGTAATCGGAAGAGGTCCATACAGATCAATACCAACACGGTCAAACGGTCGAGCAGGACAAGGTAAGGGTTGTAGTGGAGCTGGAGAACTTGGAGTGGGATTCTTCCGGCGTTGACAAGCGAGACAGGAACGCACGTAGCGACGAACGAAGCGATACATTCCACGCCAGTAGTAGCGGTGGGACAGGCGGGTGTAGGTTTTTAACACTCCCGCATGGGCGCATTGTGGGTCGGCGTGAAAGGAGGCGCATATGTCTGAGCGGAGACGTCTGGGAATGACTAGGAGCCATTGGCGTCCTTCGGAGAGATAATTCCGTCTGTATAGCAAACCATCTCTGATAACGAAGTGTTGTATTTGACGGCGCATACCTCTAGGTATATTTTGCGAGGGAGTTCGACTCAACAAGTTAATAAGTGAAGCGATCCAAGGATCTTTTCGTTGCTCCTGTAGCATGTCGCTGACACTAAGTGCAGACACGCCGGGGGCAGGCGAAGACGGTGACTTGTCACTACATCGTAGAGGTGATCGGGACAAAGCGTCTGCGTCGGAATGTTTTCGGCCAGATCGGTAAACGACGTGGATGTCGTACTTTTGTAGCCGAAGCGCCCAACGGGCGAGCCGGCTGGTGGGATCTTTTAACGATGAGAGCCAACATAATGCATGATGATCAGTAACGACGCTGAATGGGCGCCCGTAAAGATAGGGTCGAAACTTGCCTATGGCCCATATGATGGCTAGACACTCTTTTTCGGTGACTGAATAGTTGGCTTCTGCTTTTGTGAGTGCACGGCTGGCGTAAGAGACGACGTACTCATCAAATCCAGGTTTACGCTGGGCGAGCACAGCACCGAGGCCAACTCCGCTAGCATCCGTGTGTATTTCCGTCGGGGCAAGAGGATCAAAATGTCGCAGTATAGGAGGTGACGTAAGAAGGTGGCGGAGTGTGGCAAACGCATCATCACAAGCTGACGACCAACTGGGAAGGTCGTTGTTGCCGGCAAGAAGGTCAGTCAAGGGTGATATGATGGAGGCGAAGTTGCGAATAAAACGTCGAAAATAAGAACATAAACCGAGGAAGCTGCGAAGTTCTTTTAAGGTCTTCGGCTTAGGAAATTCGGCAACGGCACGGAGTTTCGTCGGATCCGGAAGAATGCCATCTCTAGATACAACATGGCCCAAAATTAGGAGTTTTCGAGCGCCGAAGCAGCACTTCTTCAAGTTGAGCTGTAGACCGGCGGCGGCGAGGCAAGTAAGCACTGTCTCGAGTCGCTGAAGATGCGTTGAAAAGTCGCTTGAAAATATCACGACATCGTCTAAATAACACAGACATGTCTGCCATTTCAGGCCACGGAGGATGTTGTCGATCATGCGCTCGAAAGTGGCAGGCGCATTGCAGAGCCCGAATGGCATGACGTTAAATTCGTATAAGCCATCAGGTGTAACAAAAGCCGTCTTGGGGCGATCAGCCTCAGCCATGGGAACCTGCCAATAACCTGAACGCAGATCTAGTGACGAGAAGAACTCCGCGCCTTGTAAGCAGTCAAGGGCATCGTCTATGCGAGGTAGCGGGTAAACATCTTTGCGCGTGATCTTATTCAACCGGCGGTAGTCGACGCAGAATCTTATTGAGCCATCCTTTTTCTTGACTAGAACAACTGGGGAGGCCCACGGGCTGTTAGAGGGCTCAATAACACCTCGCTTCAACATGTCGTCAACTTGTTCCGCGATTATGCGACGCTCAGATGCGGATACCCGATACGGACGCTGACGTAAAGGAGCGTGAAGGCCAGTGTCGATTTCGTGAGATACTGTGGAAGCACGGCCCAAAGTCAGTTGCTGGTGGTCGAAGCTGGCGCGGAAGCGCTCGAGGAGGGCGATGATGTCGGTGCGCTGCTGAGCCGTAAGGTTGGTGTCGATGCAGCGCGAAATTGCGTCGGTGAATGATGGGGAAGAGGATGACGTGCAACAATCAACAGCGTCAATAGGTAGCGTAGTCGGGGGGTCAGGAACTACACGTGCAGTCGAGGGATCAATGTCATCTGCAAAGCCCAGGCACTCTCCGCACAGTAACTTGGAAGGCGAGGGAAACGGATTTGAAACATAAATTGCACTTGATCCATCAAGAACATTCAGAACGGCGAAAGGAATCAGGAAGCACTTGCGGCGAACAGCGGTTTCAGAAGGCGTAAAAAGAACAGTTGAGCTACTAGAGACGTCACAAGAAAGCGGAACTAGGGCGGACGAGAACGGGGGTATTGAAGTGTCGGCGGCAACGAAAACTTTTGCAGGTGAAAGGGACGAGTCGAGTGAAGCAGCGTCGCATAACGGCGCGAATTCCACTTCGGCGCGAGCACAGTCGATGACGGCATGATGAGTGCAGAGAAAGTCCCAGCCCAATATAATGTCATGGGAACACTGCGGGAGCACTACAAACTCGACGACATAAATATTGTCTGCAATAACGACACGTGCTGTGCATGCAGCAAAAGGGCGAATTCGTTGCTCGCTCGCAGTGCTCAAAACAAAGTTGCGAAGAGGCATTGTGACTTTTTTTAGTCGACGGCAAAGTTTTTCAGTCATTACACACACTGCGGCGCCAGTATCAACCAATGCAAAAACAGGTATACCTTCAACGGAAACAGCAACGACGTTGGACGGCGAAAAACAAGGTCTTGTGGAGTTCGAAAGATCCGCAGTTCTTGCCCCCGGAACTGCGGCTCCTAGTTTTCCTCAGGGACAGGGCGAGGTCGACGTAGCATAGGGGAAAGGGAACGGCGTCGGGGTGAATGCGACCGGTGTCTATTGAAGTTCCGGCGAGGTGAAAATGTGTCCATGGTGGCAGTGTCGTCATATACAGCAGGCCCCGATCGTGCTGGGAAATCGTAATTGTTGGGCCTGACGTCACCACGCAGGAAAAACTCGCGCCGTCGACAAAATCGTGCCACGTGACCCGCAATTCCACAGGCGAAGCATATGGGGCGGTTGTCTTGAGTGCGCCAAGGGTTCTGAGAGCGTGGAGGTGGTTGTCGGGAGAAAGGACGGGCAGTCTGGTACATAGGCTCCGTCGGTACGACAAAGGGGTGCGTGGACGTAGGCGTTCGCGACAAAGAAACGTGGCCGTTCGTGACAGGCGGACGTCGGGTTCCGTTCAGTGCTTCGGCATAGGTCAATGGAGCAGCCACCGGTGGTGCGTGAGCTGTTGGTAGCGCCTCGGACACTTGCTCCTGGACTACTCGCTGTATTGATGGCGCTAAAGTAGATGGGGCACCTTCGGAGGTATAAGGCACGAGGGACAACTGGCGTGCGACCTCCTCTCGTACAAATTGCTTGATCTCGAGAAGCAAAGTGGTGTGGTCTATAGCAGTGCCAGCCGACGTTAAAGCGGAGATTGTTGCACATGGCGTGGTGGCTCGACGAGTGGTGTCACGCTGTTTCCAGAGCTCATCATAGCTCTGACAAAGTTGGACCACTTCCGCTACCGTTTGCGGGCTTTTGGCGACAAGCATCTGAAATGCGTCGTCGGTCACGCCTTTCAAGATGTGTTTGATTTTCTCGGCTTCTGTCATGGCAGAGTTGACACGCCGGCAAAGGTCGACCACATCTTCGATATAGCTGGTGTAATTCTCACCATTCTGCTGAGCCCTAGTACGCAAGCGCTGTTCGGCCCGTATTTTGCGAAGCGCTGGACGGCCAAACAAGTCCGCAAACGCCGTTCGGAAGGCCGACCAGGTGGGGAGGTCTCTCTCGTGATTACGGTACCACAGACTGGCGACGTCGGTCAAATAAAATTGGACGACAGTAAGCTTGTGCGCATCGTCCCACTTGTTGTGCTTGCTCACCCGGTCGTATTCATCGAGCCAGTCTTCCACGTCTTTGTCATCGGTTCCACTGAAGGTAGGCGGATCGCGTTGCCGAAAGGAGCCGAGACAGACAGGAGCTGCAGTAGTTGGAGCCGAGGCGGCCGCCTGCTGATCTTCATCCGTGGACATCGTAGCAACTGGAGGCAACGTACGGTTTCGCAGTTCCAGGATTAGGCGTTACCCAGCACTCTCCACCAATTATAATGAGGCGTTTTAGAGTGGCACTCTTTTATAAAACAGGAGAGCAGTCACGACACGTCAAGCGGTAATGGCGGAACTAGCCTGAGTCCCCAGTTAACCAAACGTCGTCTTCTTCACCGACTGAGTCATACCCCCTGCCTTTCTGAGTAGCCTCATCTTCTTCACTACAATATATATATATATATATATATATATATATATATATATATATATATATATATATATATATATATATATATATATATATATATATATATATATATATATATATATATATATATATATATACCTTCAGCGCGGAAATCTGCTTTCGGCGAAAGTTTCGCGAGTGGCACTTTGGCTTTGGCTGCGACATCTGCAACTGCCTGTAGTCGCACGTTTCATCTCCACTGGTCAAGTACCTGTACGGAGTGCTTGGGCCGGGATTTTCATTTGGCTTGTTCCGTAGGGCGTACTGGTGCTGGTACAAATTATGACGCTAAAAATAACCTCGTTTTCTTTGGCCGCACTGTTGAGGCTTTACTGATGCATCAGGATAACGTCCTTTGAGGTGGGGTTGGCGTGCATATGCTGGGCGATGAAAAGTTTAGAGTCAAGTAAAATACTTTACACGTATTTCCTGGATGCGGTTTGTGGGCTACGTTGATACTGCGTACCAAATAAAGAAAAGCCTTTATTTTGGCGATAATTCAAACATGGCGGATTTTTACACCATGGTTGTTAAGTCATGTCACTATGCTCTTAACCTTAACCAGGTTTCACGTTTATACGCGGTTGATAAACACGCAATAAGTCACACTGACATTCTAACAACCCAATATACGTGGCACCTTAAAGGGACACTAAATCAAATAATTTACTTCAGAATGATAGCTCGATGCATGACAACATCAAAAACGACAATATTATCAACAACAGTGTCCTACTTACCGAGTGCCCTACTCACAAGAACACATGCGCCGCAGTAGGGCATTTTGAAAATGATCCCGATGACATCAGAAGAACCGTCTACAATTAATCACTAGTAATCGATCTAGCTGCACTAAATAAAGAACCTTCGGTGCTTCAAGAGACGCAAATAAAATGTTTCTTGTTCGTTTCTGTTTGATTCATGAAAAGAAGAACCGCCGGATGTTACTATGAGGAATGGCGTGAGTGGTTCAAAAGTTCAGTTTTTGGGTAGTTACACTGGACAGGTAATTCCATCTAGTGGTGCCGAGTTGAACCAAAATACGTCCGCAATCTCAAAGCCAATGGCGAGAAATTTATCAATGGCCGTTGTCTGCTGTGGCTCCCACTGCTTTCAGTCTGTTGCTACTAGCGCAGTAAAGCTGGACAACGTTGTGCGCGGCAACAGTGATGTGAGTCGGTCCAGTTGGTCTGCTTCTTGAGGCGGGTGATTTGAAGTGCGCTCAGCCGATGCGGACCAATAAAACGTGATTTCATTTCAAAATAGGCCCTTCCTTGGCACAAAAGTAACACTACGAGGTTTCTGGGCCGCTATTTTAACAATGAACGTCGACTTAGTAGTTGTTTTAATGTCCCTATAATAGTATTAGCTGCATGAAATATTTCATTGAATAATACTTAGACAGAGAGAGTGAGAGAAAAAAAGGGCAAAGGCAGGGAAGTCTTGGGGTGGTGTTTCGGCGCAGTGTTCGGAGCCTTCGTTCCTCGAAAGAAGATCTCTCCAAATCTGCCAAGGTTAGTTCAAGAAAAGAGATCTTGAATTGCCGACATACCTATTCTATATCACTTATTCCGTCGGAACAAAAGGTGTTCATTTGTTTAATATAGAGAATATTTCAAACAGGTTGGATTGCGATTACTTGAACCGCAGGATCTTTATTGAATACGGCAATAACTCAAGCATGGTTCGAGTTGCTGCTATTACATTGATAAACACATTCAAAAGCGAACACGCCTAATATTTGTGACAGACAACAATAAATGAAGAAAACGTTGCAGGAAGATCTTACACATCTTAAGATAAGTATTTCTGTGATTGTTTTTGACTTAGTGGTAGCAGAAATCACTGGATTTCTTTTTCTTCAATGCGAGATTTTTGTTCCGAAATGTAGGCGGCTCCTGTTATCTGCAAATAGAATATTCGTCAACATAAAATAATAGCATGGCCACGTTCATTTACTGACCCCTAGGTAGCCATATAAACTAATGTGAAGGTCAGTAACCAAGTTTTTTTTTAAATTTATCTGCGAACAGAGAACAGTGAACATACCATACACATGTACGAGTTGTTCATATTAACAAAAAGAATGCCTTTTGAAATCCTTTTTCATGAAAAATTAACAAAAATGAAGGGTTCTGTTACATTGGTGCCACAAGACATAATTAAGATATACAAGTCCTAAGCTCTGGGTTTTTTACTAAATTAGCGATGAATGTTTGATCACAATCTGGGCACGAAATTACGCAGATTGCATTCTATGAACAGCAACCATTTCAATTTCTAGATCAAGACATCGGTCATTGTATGCGATTTAAGTACAGGGGCCTCAAGAATTTCTGTCTTCATCGAAAATGCAACCACCACTGCAAAAATTTGATACCGTGACCGACGGGTCAACGGTCGAGTACAGCGACCACTAGATCGCCATGAGGGATCGACCATTGCCATAAGCATGATTCATCACTAACTAGACCACTGTAGTAGCCACCTAAGTTGGAAAAGTCAACCACACGCTGCTGCAAAATCTTTTTTTAGCAAGAAACAATAGACGTAGAATGCAACAATCCAGTCTTTCTTTTTATTTGTGAATAGTACGACGTGACCAAACAATCTTCTCATTACGCGGCGCATTGCAGTACCAAGTATTCCTAGCGGACTCTAGGTTCGTTTGACCACCTGAGACTCATTGAATGAGCATTCGATGAGCGATAAATGCACGCTTTTACATTCAGGCTTTATCTAAACGCATCTGCCATAGCCGGCATTTGATATGGCGTTCTTAGACTCAGCAGCTTGATATCATAGCCACGGAGCTCATTAAGATGTGTTCCTGCAATACCCGACCCGCAGCGACAAAAGAGTGGTGAGCTCGGCTAGTCAGTAACGGAGCATAATAATGATGACAGCAACGACACATTGCTTACGGAGAAATGCAGGACTCCACGGTAGCGGTGATTTGTGCTTCAAGGGTCGCTCATCGGCGTCCCTGGTATAGTGGTCACCGTCTCAAAAGAACGCTTGTAGAGAAGAGCATGCCCGGACAGATATCAGTGTGTACTGGAAGCTTGTCTTCTACTTCATATTGAGCGTCACAAGAGTCGTCCTTCGCTGGAGCCTGGGTGCCAGCCTTTACTTCTTCTGAGGTCACACGACATGGCAGTCAGTTGCACACTCAGCCACCAGTGCACCCGTCATGAAATAAGAGCTTCACATGTCTCTCTCGAGTCGTAGTCCACGAGAATGAAAGCGATCGAAGAAGACTAACCGGTCACTGCTTGATGTCCAGTACGGTTCCGGAGTTCACATGCAATGCAAATCATGAAACGAGACAGGCCTGAGTTCGAGGCGATTTTCAAGTTTTGTATATTCGTAAAAGAAGTACTTCACGATGACTTACCTGGAAAACATGTATTGCAGGTACCCAAAAGTTAAAAAAGAACACCGTCGCCGAGTTCACGAAGCTTAGTAGAAAGTTAAGCGTTGAAAGCAAACATTACCATAAGGTGCTTCACAGGTACGGCGTCCTGAAACTTGGGCAGCTCCACTGGCGTCTGCCTGTGCGGCGTCTGCCAGTTCGACGGTCACGGAGATTTCACTGAAGCTCTCTGTAGAACATTGCGAAGATTATTAATGGTAGTGCTTTCAGCTGATATAAAGATACTGCCCCTCTGTTCACTCAATATGCCATGTGGAACTATTTTGTTGTGGTAAATGTATTTCATTACGAGAGGCGCCCTTGTGTATCCAGTCGAAGACGGGGGTGATATGCGTGAGTATGACGGACGTGTATCGAAGTGGCAGCATTTTCCTCCCTCCACACAATGGCAGCAAAGCCAATGCCCAGTCGGCATCATCATGGTGGAGCTTTCTACAACTCTCATATTATCCAATAATACACATTATTTAATCTACTTTTATGTTTCTATCAGTGCGGACAAAATCTGTTGCCTAGCACCCAGCTTTTGATAGTATTCTCTACCTACAGGGTGACCGTGACTGCGGCATAAATTCAAAATTCTTCTGAGACTCTGCTAAAACCCAATCCACTACCCCTTCACCTTAATTATCTTCTAACTACAATACAGAATTAGAATACCGTTAGCGTTTTGTAGGTAAGTTTTCTGAAAAAAAAAAAGCTAACTCCAGCTCATAATCCTGCTCAAGGCGTTCGCTAACTTCGAACTGAATGTCAAATACAAGTGCTCGATTTTTCAGACTGCCTACATTATATAGGTCAGAGAATAATCAATATTGTGCATTTGTTCAAAACCAGGCGGTCTCGCCAGTTGCTGCTTCTTGTTGTAATTTTTGCCGTCGCCACAACTGTCGTTCATTTAGAGTGCAACCATAAGGATATACCTCATGTTCAACTCGCACCCTCCTCATGTGCTCTCTGAGTTGCAGCTGAGGTCAGCCCGTTTAATAGCGTTCAGGTATCAGTTGGCTCAGGAGGTATTGTGGAAAACGCAATAATTTAAACGAAGTAAGTTTCGCGGATCACATGTTTTAATCACTCGAGATTCGCGAATCAACCCGCTATCGCTTAACGACCCTGCATGGTCGGTGTAGCTTTATGCTTTCCACACCAAGTTTCTCACCGTAATTTCAGCCTATGTAGAAAGGAAGCGTTTCACGCAACCTTTACGAGTCGGTAAATGACGTGCGTCATATGCTTTAACAGGTTTATTTTACGTGGAGCCTGTACTGCATGAAAATGAAATCGCCTGCATGTACTGACAAGTCTTACTGGTGAAATAATTAGCGAGATACGATGCACAGAAAATTGAGCGTTTGTCGACGAATAGCTGCGCCTGTCTAAAATTGTCGAGCTTGCTGTGTTAGACCAGACCACGCGCACGAGAACTTAATTGTCCAACTTTTTTTTTTCAAAATTGCTTCTGATCCGATTATCAGCACAGTACATGGCGACCGAAAATCTGCCGTCAAAGGAAATGAGACTCGTATAATTGTCTCATAATGGCTACCCATAACTACCTATAAGTACCTATAACGACCTATAGGAGTACTGGACAAGCACTTACCGCGAATGCTTCAATGACGAAGGAAGCCTGCAGTGTCAGCTGGGGTTTCCTCTATGGTGGCTACGAGATAAGCCTAACAAAAAACTACCGTCATCAACTTTGGAGTCCTGTTTTCTAACGAGCGACTTGCCTCTCTATAGCCAGCGCCTCACCGGATCTGCGCAGTGGGCTGTTTAAGGTGGACTAGCACTCCTATTCAACGTTGCGGTGATGAATAAAGAATAGACAGTTGAATTACTGATGCATGGAATACAAGAAGATCATATCTCCTGGCTTCTTCGCTGGCCAAGCCTACAAAAGCTAGCGCATCTTTATGACGCGTTAAATCACTACGGTGCGCCGAGAAGCCACCCACACCAAAACGGGAGCTAGCAGATTTTTATACGCAACATAGCTAAAGAATAAACTGACGGTAGATATCTCAAAGTTCTCGTACAATAGAACGGCACGTGCGAAGACCACCTATCTATTGCCGAGCCTCCTATAGAAGCCCACGTCGATGGGGGCCAAAGTTATTGCCAAGCTGGCCACTAATTTTTCAATGACACGGTGAAGAGTAGTGGCAATAATAAATATTTCTTTACGGCATAAAAAGCATCGAGTCCATTGTTGCTGATGCTTATATCTAGGAAAACGCAATCATGCAATTACCTGATTACTTCTGTGTGCCCATAAACAAACAATGTTAAAATAGTTCGTTTCTCAACATTCAGCAGAAACATTGATTTTTTGCAATGTCACATATACCTGCTATAATAAATTACATCATGTAGCATATTCTGCATGGTAGACGGCAAAGCCGTAGTGATAAATGTGTGGGGAGGCAGTTCATTAATTTTGTCTCCCAAAGCTGCCTGTAACCTCTATAAATGCATTTCCCGCTCAAACAAAACAAAACTGAAAATGTAAACTGTTGCAAAGTTTCGTTGCGCTCAGCACAATGAAACTTTGCAAACGTTGACGTTTTTAGTTTCGGTGCTTACGGTAAGCACCAAGTATTTTGCAGAACATGTCACGGTAGATGCAAGCACTCCGCGGCTGCAAACAATACACTTTCAGTTAAATTGCCAGCACCGAAATTCATGGAACATCTCCCCGGAGGGAACCCTGAAGGGATGCGAAACAGCAGCGGTGCGCACGGCATTGACCCGGTTGAAACAGGGGTCGACATGGGTGCAGGAAGAACGGTTTGAAGCAAAACACGGTGTAACATTTACTCGAATAAACGTTTGTTTGAAACGCGAAGAAACTGGGGGCAGGTTGGGCTTTGTGAAAGTTTTATCGCAAGTAAACGAGCTGAAAGAGTGTTTGCACTCGACGTGCGTTTGAGTGTTGGGGGTGGTGGAAAGGGTGAAGCGAGAAAGAATTGTGTTGCGGGTGAGCAGAGAAGCTGGCAGCTGCGGGCACTGTGGTAAGCGTACTGCGGGTGAGAGAGAGCGCGACGTCAGCGCGCACCAACGAGAGAAGCACGTTAGGGGAACGTGGTGTCAAGCGCTGCTGCGACTTGATCTACTTGGCACCGCTCCAACACCTGCATGAGGAGAACGCGTTGCGGCGTGTTCGTACGGACGTACGTATGGCGTTACACATGTGAATCAAAGAGATGCTTCGCATGTGAAATGTGTGTTTAGAAAAAGTGTTTACAGTTTTGAGTACTCCGTATTTAACTATTTAGGAGAGTTGCGTTTAGAAAAAAATTTTAGACAATTTGCAGTACGATTTACTCTACTATGGGAGAGCACTAAGCTGCCTCAGTAAGAGGCAGCGGTTAACAATTTGGTGTGTGTGTTTAAAAACAGTGTTTAGCGATTTAGAGTACTTGGTAGAGCATATAGCCATCCCGCGAGCCTCATACTTGATGAGGCCCTATTGTAAAAATAATAAAAAGCCAAGGTACATGCCACAGCCTCACGACCATACTGCCCATGGATCGCGGTGCACCATGTCTGAGGCCGATCACTATATACTGGCATGGTCGTCTTTAGAAAAAGTGGTTAACAGTTTAGAGTACTCGGTACTCTACTTTGGGAGAGCTGAAAGCCGTCTTTTGGGCCTCCCACCTGATGGGGCCACAGCGGCAAACCAGACCGCGAATAATTGTGTGGTGCACACTGGCATAATCGTGTGTTTAGAAAAAGTGGTTAACAATTTACAGTACTTCGTACTCTATTATGGGAAAGCATAAAGCTGTGCAGTGGGACTCCCACATGGTGAGGCCCCGTCGACAAAAATTACGGGGTGTCTGCGATCTAAAATGCTGCTTGTTGAAGCCTTTCTCGGTAAGGGACGTCGATCTGTTTGATCACCGTGAGTTCGACAACAGGTAAATAAAGCACAGCATCAATTTAAAAGGCAAAGCATTTCTTAGCGAACCTCGGCAACTTTGAGCATATCTATCTATCTATCTATCTATCTATCTATCTATCTATCTATCTATCTATCTATCTATCTATCTATCTATCTATCTATCTATCTATCTATCTATCTATCTATCTATCTATCTATCTATCTATCTATCTATCTATCTATCTATCTATCTATCTATCTATCTATCTATCTATCTATCTATCTATCTATCTATCTATCTATCTATCTATCTATCTATCTATCTATCTATCTATCTATCTATCTATCTATATATCTATCTATCTATCTATCTATCTATCTATCTATCTATCTATCTATCTATCTATCTATCTATCTATCTATCTATCTATCTATCTATCTATCTATCCTATTAGGTTTGGGTGCTTTCGTGGTCACCCCTTTAACTTGGCGTGAACCAAAATTATCATGGGAGGGTAAGATGCTTCAACGATTTTGACGCGCTGGTCAAGACATGTATTCATGTCTTGACCAGGGAGTTTTACAATAACGTTTGCAGGCGCTGTGGGCGTTCAAGGCATAGCGGGTGCCATAGGAGATTTAGAATAGTGTTTGCTCACCCTATGGAAAAGTCTAGGAATTCTCGCCCAGACTGCAAGCCCAAACCCGACCACAAACCTACACACAGCTCTTCGCGGGCGCCGTGATCGCCACACGCTATTTCGAATTTTCTACGGGCAGTGCGCGAACTCGATGGTGACTCGCGTTACGACGCATGCGCAGTGGCATCGCCCACACCGCAAGGGCTCGCGGTGCGCTATTCTAAAACTCCGTAATGTCCAATCCCGTCGCGTGCGTCGTCAAACATTTCCCGCCAGACAGTGGCACATACCTACGGGCGGTTAAGGGCCGCTGGCATGCGGGTATGTGCCACGAATGATTGACACATAGTATTTACCTAAGAATGACGTGAACACACAATATTAATTTTAACACACGAGCATTAAAATATACCTGACATCAGTAGCGTCGACCCGACCAACGCAAAGAATAAATGTCCGAGTCCCAGCTGGAATCGAACATAAAAATTCTGCGTGGCAATGAAGCATTTTACCAGAGACATACGCGGCGTCTCGGAAATGCTGTTTTAGGTAGACGCTTATTTTCGTAAAACGTCAATTGTGGTTTCAGTACGGCCTGCCCAATCACCGTGCAATTCGAACAGCGCTCCTGCGGGTGGCGCCGGCCGCCGGTCTACGGCACCGTGCCGTCACAGCATGGTTGCCGCTAGCGTGAGCCGCGTTCACACTGAGCAGCGACGACCGCAGACGACGCCAGCACTGCTGATACGGCACAAGAGGTGGCTGAGTGTTGCCGTGTCACAACCGGGCGCAATATTCACCCATGTGGAAACATGAACTGGTACACACAAAAAGTTTGTCAATGCTTGTTTCACACTATAGTAAATTGATAATGATAAATTGAGCCACACATATTAAGACCGATAAGAAACAGCTGTATTGGCAGTCGCTTTAAGCTGTGTATTGGCACGGTCCACAGTGCGCCCCCACATCGTAGGATAACTTCAGCTTTTCGGCAATTTCACGAATAAAAGTGTATATACTTGAAAATTTTGGACTGAAATATTGCTTCGTTTGATGGCATTCAATAGCAATCGAGTGATGCGGTAGATTATTTTTACCACACGCATTATTGCATGACTGATTATCGCACCGTGTAGCTGCAAAATTGTCGGATTTGATCGAAAAAGTTGGCAGATCCCACAAACAGAGGGAATCGATGATATGCGAAACACGAATGACAACTGTTAATATGTCACTTCGAAATCAGCACAGCTTTACGAGGTGGAGGTAAATGATGCCGTACATGACTTCCGTATCATCATCATCATGTTTGGATCTGTGGTTTACCTTTGTCATCTATTCACGTCACGTGATACCAAATGTATTGTATGTGGAGCTAGCGAAACGCCCACAAGCACGCTATGAGCGCGGTATGTTGTCATGTTCTTACATGACACGCGTGTCAGGATTATCATGTGTGCACCAGTCATATACTTTCGTCATCCATTTACCTCACTTAATAGAATATTTGTTATATGTGGAGCTGGAAAACGGCCGCGAGCGCATCGTGAAAGGACCAATATACTCCAATGTAGCATTGACGCGCGCGCCCGCTGGGCACAGCTAACGACGCTACGTTAACAAAACGCGAGCACTCCGTAGTGTGACGCCAGGCGCGACCAGTGTCCGTCGGCGCGGCCCGACAGCAACCAGCGCGACAACAACCTAAGTGACCTTGGAAACATTATCCGCAAGCAGAGATACTGCTTTACGGCGATTTTATATTCCTCAAATACATCGGAGTAGTAACGTCTCGTCAGCTGTGGGCAGTGAGCGCGCAAGCAATTTCATAGATTTCTGCCTGAATTGCAATATAACTCAATTTTTATCCCAACCAAATAAAAGTTTATCGAATCAATAAAAGTTTATTCAATCCAATCCAATCCCAACCAACGCGCGTTATAGAGAGCAATTGCAGCATGTTAGATCTAATACTAACTAGTCATCAAGAGAGCGTATCATCAATTAAATATCTGCGTGCCGTCAGTGACCACAAGGTAATCTATGCGGCTTTTGCGTTTCGACCCGTAAAACTCGATCTTGTCACCAGAACGATACGACTTTACGACAAGGGCAATTGTAGTGCCATCAATAATGGATTGGTATCTTTTTTTCCTGAGTTCGAGAGAAAAAGCCATACACGCTCCGTGGATGAGAATTGGGTTATGTTTAGAGATACTCTTGCCGAGAAGTTTATCCCAAAAATAACGTTCGCCGCGGACCGAAACAAGCCGTGGTTTTTTGCGGACACTTCAGAAACTAAGAAAAAAGAAAAAAAAAAGTCTCTTCCGATCAGCCAAACAGTCTAAACTTCCGTCCTTATGGAAAAAAAATATTACGCCGCGAGAGATGATTATCTAAGAACCACTCGAAACACCAAGCACGTGTTCTTTCACGAAGAGCAGCCCAAAATGTTTGCAACCAGCCCTCGCAAATTTTGGGAGGTGATAAACCCTCAGGATATGCGCACCACTTGTCTCTCAAATGCGCATGGCGATATAGTCAACAACAATGAACGCGCGAACCTTTTTAACGAGGCCTTTTTCTCTTTTTCTACAAATGAGAGTTCAGTTCCCGATTTTTCTTCACCTGCGCGCAGCACCGAGTCTATGCCCCCGATGGCATTTTCTACGGACGGCATCACTTCGAATATAGAAAAGATTAAGCTTTCTTCTTCTGCAGGTGTGGATGACACTAATTCAAAACTTCTCATAAATGTTAAACATGTGTGTGCTGCATACCATACATTGTTAAAATATTTTCGCAGTCATTATCATCCCGGCTGCGGCGGCTGCATTTCCGATGAAGGCGGAAATGTTGTAGGCCCGTGTGCTCAGATTTGGGTGCACGTTAAAGAACCCCAGGTGGTCGAAATTTCCGGAGCCCTCCACTGCGGCGTCTCTCATAATCATATGATGGTTTTGGGACGTTAAAACCCACATATCAAACAATCAAAAATCATCAAGCATTCTGCCAGCAGACTGGAAAATAGGCAAGGTCTTTCCAGTCTACAAATCAGGTAACAGAGATTCTCCACTAAATTACCATCCCATATCTTTACCAAGTATCCCCTGCCAAATCATGGAACATGTCATCTACTCCCATGTCATCAACCTCTTGGACTCAATACACTTTTTTCATCCTTCTCAACACGGGTTTGGAAGGGTTATTCTTGGGAAACGCAGCTGGCCATTATCATTCACGACATAAATAATAACCTTGACTGCCACATTCAGACTGATGCTCTTTTCCTGGATTTCGCTAAAGTATTTGACCCTGTTCTGCACAAACGACTAATTCTTGAATTCTCTCTGTTAACTCTAGATCCTAATGTACTTGCATGGATAACATCTGTCCGGACTAAGCTTTCTTAATTTATTTTTGCTAATAATCCCTCTTCTAACCAACTACCTGTAACTTCAGGTGTCCCGCAAGGGTCTGTCTTAGGGCCTCTACTCTTTTTAATTTATACTAACGATCTACCATTGCATGTATCATGTAACTTTTGTATGTTTGCCGATGAATGCGTAATCTACCGATCAGTAACCATCATTCATGACCAAAAACTCCTTCAGCATGATCTTAACAAACAAACATGGTGTAATCGCTGGTTAATTAACTTAGATCCTAATCTATGTAAACTTGTTTCTTTTTCTCGCCACCGTAACCCTTTTGAGTTTACCTATTCTATCACTAATGTTCTCATACAATCAGTTTAATCATTCAAATACCTCGGCATCGCCTTGGCTCAAGACCTGAATTGGCGGCATCACATTACTAACATCACCTCGTCTGATAATAAATCACTCGGGTTTCTCAGACGACACTTACGCCATACTCCGCCTCACGTCAACACGCTTGCATACAAATCATTTATCAGGTCCAAAATCGAGTATACATCTTCAATCTGAAGCCCTCATCAATCATACATCATAAGAGAACTTGAATCACTTCGAAATCGGGCTACCAGGTTCATTCAATCTGCATATTCATACGATATCAGCATCTCATCTCTAAAGGCGCAATCAGGTGTAGAAACAATTGCTACACGCTGACAGTGTGCCACCCTGTCTCTTATTCATGTGTTTTATTTCAGTTCACTGAATCATCCACCGTACATCACGCTCCCTCCGCACATATCCCATCACACTGGTCATCCGTTACAAGTCGCAATACCACGTACCCGGACCACTGCATTCCAAGTCTCTTTTTTTCGTAAGAGCAGCAAAAGACTGGAACGGCCTTCCTCACGCCATCTGTGCCATCAATGACCCATCTATGTTTGCAGTAGCCATTAAAAACACCGTTGTATAGTTCTCTTTTTTTTTTGTTATACACCACCCCTTATGTAATACCCCTACAGGGGGTCTTTAAAAAAAAAGTGAAGTGAGGTTTCTGGTGCCGAAGTGTTACCCATCCAAGCCAACATACTGTTCAAGCCTACCCAAGTATTACCTCAGAAACAGCGCCCAGCGCTTAGCGGCTGGCATCAGTCCAAGTAGTCGCCACCACGCGCCGGAGCGCTTCCTTTAAGCTTGCTTACTTAACACACTGCGTTCCAAAGACAAATTGTTGTTGCCTTATACTTGAGTTACAGTGAGTGAAGGTCGTTACAGAGGAGACAATAGTGGGTAAGGGAACAAGAAAGTGTTAAAGGGGCTCTGTAGCACTTCTTCAAAATGCCCAGGAAACGCTGGACATTAGTAGTGGAGGCTCCTGTAAACTAGCGAGTCAAACAAAGCGAAGCATGTGACCTAAAATGCTAGAGTATTTCTCCGCGACATTCATTAGTTCCTGCCCTTTCCTCTACAAATCTGAGCTGTTTCGTACAGAAAAAAAGATCGAGAAAGTGATCAACGAATGACACCTGCTGATGAAGAGACGCATCTTTAAGCTCACGTGTCATACACCTACCTGCAAAACATACAGCGCGGTAGCTTGTACACATAAAAAATAAAAGAAAATGAAAGCGTGTGGTACATCCCTGAAACTCTACTCGTACGTGAGAAGTTCAAAACATTTTTGCAGCAGCTCATTCGCAAAGCAACAGACTTTTTTTTTAAAGCGATTGGACGATTACATGGAAAGTGATGCAGGGCTCCACTAAGTGCATCTTAAATAACATGAAGATATGAGTCTAGGTGGGAACATACGGCGAGAACACTCTAAGACAAAATTACCCAAAAAGGAGTAATGAAGCCCAATAGGCGCGTGCGATGAACGGATAGACCGTTGAGGAGCAACCACAGAGGGAAGCGTGCCGCGCGAAACCACTTATGGCGTATTCGGTTGGCCGCTCTGGTCCTCTGGCTCAGAGTCACCAGATGCAGAGGCCGCTTTCAATCCAAGCGCGAGAGGCAGCGTACCAACCGAATACATCGGCGATGTCGTAGCAGCACGCCTGTAGCGCCACCGTGCAGCGAGCGCGGGAAGCCGCCTGGTAACTGCATCGACAAATGGCACCGGTCAGTTGAGTGGTGATCTCCGACATGTCTGGACGCAGTGACAGCTGTCTGAGCCCAGCACAGTCCCTCATGCTGACAATGTATGACAGTAAGTTAAGTTAAAACTTGCGAATGAACTCATCTTTTGCGAGTGACTCGAGCTGTAATGCAGCCCATTCGCGCGTTGTTCATGAAGTTGTTAACACCTGTACAGGCGCCGACGTATTTAACCACGTGCATGTTTTCTTAACGTCAAATCGAGACAAAAACGCGTGCGCTGGTTTTTTAACACTCCTTTAACTTGCTGTTTTAAGCTATACGCTGGTTCATTCATTCCACGTTTTGAATTCCGACTATTTAGACTCAGCCGCGTAGATGAGAGCCAACGTTGCCTTCAGAGAATAGATTCGTCGCGACATGACATGATTATCTCGAGAAATAAGCGCATACCAGTCATGAGTACTGTAGACAGACATTACTGCTGCTGCATTGTTTAAATCGCTCAAGTGAATTCAACTTCGTCATTTACGCGGTTGATCAACCTGCCATTTCAATTGCCTGCACACGCACAGCTGAATGCGTCCTGTACAGCAATATACGGTTTTGCATATAACCGCTTGTAACAGCTATAAAAGTCGCATTAATGCAATTTATTGTTTTTCGTAGGTAACAAGCCAAGCCCAGTCTCGCCTGTGGATGCAGGCAATGCAGATAGCTTGGGTACTGCTTGCACGAGTAAGCATAACCCTTGCTGCTACGTTTTTTCTTCCAGTTGTCATTGTGGTATACTGTCTTCAATCAGGCGGGCCTTGACTTCAGTGTTTACTGCCGCCTTGCTCGTGTACTTATTTTAATGCTGCAGTGCCATCAGAAATATCCTTGTGTGGCCATTCAAACCACTGGTTTTTCTTGTTATACAAAATCTGAAAATTTGCAGAAATGTCCGCGGTAGTCCAACTCTCTATTTCTTTGGCCTTTACTGCAGTCTTGCATGTACACCTTTCTTTTGCTTACAATAACGCTGCAGTGACCTCAAAAAAAAAACAAAAAAACTTGCAGGGCCATTCAAGCTTTAGTTTTTCTTGGTAGTATACAAAATCTGAATGTCACTTGTGCTATAACCAAGCAATTATTTTTTTTCCCATGTAAACAGGACTATGGGGAGAAGGAGAAACTAGGCTTTTATTAACACTCTATGCCCAATATTCAAGCAAGGTTGGCACGATGAAAAAATTTCGGAGCAAGCGGGTCATGAATGAACACATTTCGAAAGAAATACTTCAAATGCGTGGAATCTGCAGAACCCCTACACAGTGTGAGTCACGTTTCAAGACCATTGCGAAAAGAAAAAAAAACTGAAGACACAAACAACAAGACATCAGGCCATACTCACTGCCAAGTGTCTAATGAAGAAGAGTTTGCCCAGATAAGGGCTGCAGACGATAGTATTGAGCCTGAAGTTCTCCGCGGTGTGCATTCTGTGACCTACAAGAGTGTACCCAAGCCAGTTGATGAAGCCAGCACATCTACCAGTGCAACTGCATCCTCTGAAAGTACCGACCACAATAGCTCCGAACTTCTTGACTCCGCTTGCGAGACAGCAGAGGAAGCAGGCCATGAACGAAGAAAAAGAATGAAAAACAATGAAACTGGTCGTCCCAATGGTGGTAGCCGAATGATGCATATGCAGTATTTTTTCGAAAGAATGAAAAAGATCAACAAAGAACGAGAAGCGAAAAGGGACGAAAGAGAAAAAAAGAAGAGAGGAACGGCATTTTGAACTGATTAAACTACACAAGGAGCATATCGACGCACTAAAAGACCTAGCAACAAAGGCAGGCACATAAAGCACAGCATACCCTGTACACAAATCTGCGTATGCACATCAAATTCTTCGATAAAGCTTAGTTTTGGCATTATATCAACTTGTGTTTGGTTCCTGCTCCCATCACTCCCTATAGCTGCTGCATCAAAGCGTTTCTTTTCAGTTCGCCTAGAAGGCGCAGCACACTTTCGCGGTCAGTCTGTGACTGCCTGTTTTGGTCCAGCTCGGCGCGCTCCTCTCTGATCTGTCGTAGTGCATCTTGTCTTATTTCTTCTCTCCCTTCTTCAGTCAATAGGTCCTCCACACCAGTGTCACCACTGTCCAGGCATATGTTGTGGAGCACACAGCATGCTATTATAAACTGTGTGATCTTGTCCACTTTGGTAAACTAAATGTATCGAAGTCGGCAAAACCTCTGCTTCAATAAAGCAAAAGCATTTTTTATCACCACCCTTGTAGATGAAAGCCGATAATTGAACCTGCTTTTATCTTATGTCATGTTGCCGTAACATTTAAATGGTGTAAGCAGGTGCTCCCTAGCAGCATATGCAGCATCTCCAAGGGTGTGATACTTGTTCACCTGGCAAAGTGTGGGCAAGTCTTGTTGTATACTTGATAGGCTCAGCACACGGGAGTCGTGTGCCTTGCTTGGTGGTCCAGTAAAAACGTCTTGAAACCTGCCTTTGCTATCGCAGATTCCCTGCATTGTCATCGACACCTCGTCGTGTCTGTTTATATATGTAAACCTACTTTATTCGCTGGGCAGCGCATAGGAACGTAGGCCCCGTCGATGCATCCTATAACACCTGGGAATCCTGCTAGCTGATAAGAGAGTAAGCAATTCCTAAGTCAGAATTACTTGTATACGCAAAGGCTAGAAAAATGCGCAAGTACACTCCAGTTTGCAGAATTCAGTCTAGTTAGTGGAAATTATTAGGCATGATCAGCCAAGCCATATATCCATTTTGTGTATACATGATTTTCCAAGAATAAGCATGCAGTACCTTCTATTATATTGATCTCAGTGACATAAACAAAATGTTGAAGTTCAAAAGAACTGTTTCTTCATGCTTGTTTTATTATTCCTCGACAATATGCATGACTGTGCCTAAAAATAATGTAAGGCAATATACAAACTCACTTTCTCGAAATCCCTGGCCAATGCATCTTTGTCTAGTCCAAAGTGTATGACATCTGGAGCAATCTTGCACAGAAAGCCAAGAACTCTATCAGTCACAGCGAACTAAGTGAACTCAGCCATGTCAAAGAGGACCGCAACCTCTCTCATTGAGGCCTTGTTGACAGCATACCTATAAATATTGAACAGGTTATGAATTAATTTGCGTCGTAACAAGAAGATGCAACAAAATACATGCAACTGCATAATGTTGCGTGTAAACCAAGACTTGAATCCAATAATGTGACAGCTGGAATGACACTAATTAAAGCTTCATGCGGAAGTCACTACATCATTGCACACGTAATTTTTGTGAGCGCTCTGCATGGGCCTCAAATTGGCCAATAATTACTATATTTGAAGTGTTTGTCGCTAGGTAATATGATGAGTATTCATTTGTGCCATATTGTGCGCCAAGATGAAATGAAACAGCACTTGTTTGCGTAACCCCTTAAAGTGAACCAACATTACAGAAACCACAACGTTAATAAGGTCGTGCACACGTCTAAAGCGTAGTTGGCCTCAGGCTGGAAATCTCTGTTATTCTCTTTTCTAGTCAACATCCACAGCAAAGGCTATAATGCGCTATGGAATTCCATGTTTTCAGCAAAATAAAAAGTGGAGGGGGGACGACGTGCTTACGGTCATTTTGTTGAGGCTGCACACGAAGTACGGCCTCAAGGTTGTTAACCCTTTTCTTAGCATTTCTTGAAGCACAACTAAAAACGCTGTTCCTGTAATGCACTTTTTCAAAACGATGGTGGAAGCACTAAGCAGCATGGCTCCCTGAAAAAAACCCTCCGTTAATTAACTCAAGGGATGATTAGGAACTTTTTTCACGGCGAATTTTGACACATCTGATCGTAATTGAGAAGAACAATTTGACAGAAGCCTGGCATCTATGTTGACAGGTGAGCTACACTGCATGTCGTACACTGAACATTGAAGCACCACGTGTGGCATGTAGCTGACAGAAAAAGTAACTTGCTCACCAGAGGAATAAGAGAATGTGCTCCTCAGGCGTTTTCATGGGCACACCACCATGGTTTCTGTCTGACGGGTAAAATTCCGATGCCTCAAACTGTTTGATGAGCTCGTAACACGCTGAACGAGCCAGGCGGAAGTTGGTGCGAAACTGTAAATGGAGATAACATTACGTGCTGTCATGTTTGCCATGAGGTCCGGCCTTACCTGTTTATTGGAATAATTGCTGACAACGTTCCGAACGTATCCTTGGACTTTTGGAACAACAATAGGCTTGGCGAACAACTCGGCGAACTTGCTTGCTTGCTTGTTCCTTTCTTTTGTGGCTCTCACGCACTAAGGGGGATTGGCCAAGAAGCCGGTGCTTAATGCAAGTCAATACCTTTAGATTTTCTAGACTAGGGGAATATGATTACTTTGTTTTGACTGTGAAATTAATTTGGCGCAAAGTAAAAAAAAAAGGGGGGGGGGAGAAATAATAGAATTTGTTGAATATCTGAGGTGGAATCGTTATATCAAATTTTCGTGAAAGTTGAATCATTGCAGTGTATCAGCTAAATAGTAAGTGGTAGTGTGGCTAGTAAAATTCTAGAGCTGATCGCTGACTCAGCGAGGTAATCTTCTTGTGTTATGTATGAATTCGCAGAGAGCCCCGCAGATGTTCCTGTCGCTGTGTCCCTATGAAGTGGCCCCAAAAGACAAAATATTGGGAGTATTAAGTGATATTCCTAGTTTTCTGAATAAAATTTCGAAGCAGTTTTTTTCTTTGATTTTTGAAACGGTGACATGTGATAAGAAAACGGTCGATATGTTCAGGTTCGTTACAGCTTGAGCACAGAGGGGATGGCACCAGATCAGACCTGTTTAAGTAGAAATTAAGAGGTGTTACACGACAACGTAATTTTGTTATCAAGACTTCCAATTTACGCGTGGCACACCATTTATTATTCCATGTGAAGTGCAGGTGCGAGAAATCTGGATTCGGTATCATTATTTTTGATGAGTCTTCAAGAAGGGAAAGTTTTCAAAACCTCGCTGCTGTTACATAAGCTGTAGGAGGCATGATTGGCACAATCGGAAGATCAAGAGATGTTCGCGCAAGTGTGTCAGCCATCTCGTTTATAAATATACTACGATGGCCTGGCACCCATATCATTCGCACTAGACGAATGTTTGCTGGGATTAATGATTTAAAAGTTCCTAGTACTGCTGATGTCGACGACGATGATAAAAAGAAACACACGGAATACGAGTCAGACACTATCACAGCTGTCGAATGAGTCGCAGGAACTTTACAAATAGCTAGTAAAACGGCCATTAATTCCGCTTCAAATATTGGTGTATAATCTGGGAGGCGTAATGAAAATGACCAGAATAATGAGAGAGAAAAAATACCCACACCTTCCTTCTCACCACTCATAGATGCATCCGTTGCAATTACTATATTAGTACCTAACTGAGACAGGTGTTGTTCTAATAAACCAATCAAATATTCAGAGGGCAAGTGTTTAGCATCCATGGGGAAGATATCGTCAAATTTTATTTGCACTTGGCCGATTGGTTTGACAGATGGTGTGATCTCGAATATATTAACATTTAAAGCATCTAGAAGTGTTTGAACAAATAGCACTTGGGGTTTATATACACGAGACCAATGCTCATTGAAAAAGACACCAGGCTCGGCAAAAGAATACAAACTGTCGCCTTCTTGAAGTGGATTCAGAAAATTTTAATTAGGTTTTTACTGTTAAAATATGAAATCTGCAAGCAAGGGTGGGTATCCGAGCTTCTTGATACAAAACATTGTTAGCTGTGAATTTTGGCACACCTAAACAACTACGTAGAGCTTCCCGCTCCAAGAGAATCAGGGAGTTTATTTTTTTTGCTGGTCCACCGGAGAATAGTACACATCTGAATTCAAGAATCGGACGAACGTACATGCGATAAATCATGATCAGCGTACCTCTGCGAAGACCGGAACGGAGGCGGCCAAGCCTACCTATCATTCCAACAGCGCGTGTAGCCTTAATTTCAATATATACAATGTGGTCACGCCAGCTCAGTTTTTGATCGTACAGTACACCCAGATATTTAATACAGTTAACCTGGGGTAATATTTATTGATGGTACTGAAGAGAAATCGTAACTGGTGCGTCCAATGGAAAAACTATTATAGCACCTTTAGTTACGCTCAGGTTCATATGAATTTTCTGAAACCAGGTTTCCAATGTTGCCAAATAACACTGTAAAGTCGAATGTAGTAAATAAATATCGTTGTCAGATGCAAAGAACGCGATATCATCTGCATATACATATACTTGTACCTTATCACTCAGTGGTATTGAACTTAACAAAATGTTAAATATCACAGGCGATAGAACAGAGCCTTGAGGAATACCTCTCGTTTGGCTATACTTCAGCGTGGAAACACCTCGTTAGAAGCAATAAAATTTTCTGTCTTTTAAAAATTCGTATATCCAATTTGTTATGTACTGAGAGAACGCAAGCTCTTTTAGGACATTTATTAGAATAGGATGTTCAACACTGTCATATGCCTTGGCTAAATCAAGGGTTACTAGGGCCGCATATTGTCGTCTGTGCCGAGCAAGCTTTATACGAGCCTCTAAATCAACATGCGCCCACCATATAGAGTAACCTGGTCTAAATCCAATCTGGCACGCACTGAGTATCGCATTATCTGTTATGAACTTCGTAACTCTAATGTAAAGTATTCTTCCTGTTAACTTAACTACGTGTGATGTTAAAGGGATTGGCCTAATGTTATCTATCTGCATTCCTAGTGCCTGTTTTTTAAGAAGTGGTATTATTTTTGCAAGTCTCCAGTCAGGAGGTATCCAACTATTTTCAAGTGAACAGTTGACAACGTTAAGGAGGTCTTCAGGAGAGATGTCGAATAATATTTTTAGCATTTCTGAAGTGACCGCCATCTGGTCAAGGACCTGTGTTTGGTAGAATACGAACGACGTGCGCAAGTTCATCCTTACTTCAATAAAATCATTTCCGAGTGACGGTTTTGCGCACTTTATTTTGATTTGTGATGTAAATCTCTTCTGTAATCCTATTGCAATTTGAGGTAATGTATCTTCCAACTCAGTTGGAGAAAAAATAACTGAGTCAATATTTACGTGTGCTGTAATAGCTTTACGATTACGGAGAAATCTGAATAGAGCTTTCTTGTTGCCGCTCTTCGATAGATAGCTGTACCGTTTTTCTTCATGATCGTCTTTCGCTAATGAAACTGTTCTCTTAAAGGTAGCTTTAGCAAATAAATAATTTCTCTAATTAGTCGGACATTAGTTGGTGAGGAGTTTTTTTCATGCAGCGTTGCGGCGTCTATAATCTCTGGCGCAATCCACATTCCACCAGGCAGGTATGAATTTTCCCTTTGTTGAAGATATAGTGAACTGTGATTTTTTAATTGTACACTTTAGAGTGGAACAAAGGCTCATAGCTTTCATATTTGCTTCCATATTAGGCAAGGAAGACAGCGTTGACTGTAAGTTCTTTTTAAATTTAGAGTAGTTTACAGAACTTTGCACCTGGCGATCTACCATCACTAAAGGGATGCTGACGTCAAATACAACGGGGGCAGTGATCACTACTTGTAGCGGTATCAAGAACAGTCCAAGACGATATTGTCACACTTGAGCTAGCAAATGTCAAATCTAAGACGGACCTCGAATTACATCGAACGAATGTCGAAACTCTGGAGTTCCAACAAATAAGGTTGTTCCGAATAGTCCAGTCCCACAACCGTTTTCCTGATGAATCAGTGCAGAATCCCCATAAAACGTGACGGGAATTGAAGTCTCCCGCAAATAGTATACTGTTTCCACAAAAACTCACAGCTTGTATTCCAGCCGGGAAGTAGTTGTTGACTATAGATAGTGGCACGCATCCGGGAAAGTGAATTTCCACAACCAATACTTCATAATCGTGTGATATTTGTTGGTAAACTAAGTGTGCTTTATGACATATTTTGAATGAAATGAAAAACATTAATCCTCCACGACGTGAATCTCGGTCCATTCGAAAGCACTGATAGGCGAACTTGCTAGCATAAATCTGGCGATCATCGTTGTCGTCGTCCGAACTGCTAGGGTCAAGGCATTCGTCTGCGAGCTGCTGTAACAACAGAATTGACGTTTCCTCTGCCTTCATTAGCAACCTCCTTTTTGACATGATGTCCTTACGGCTTCGTAGACGCGAACTCGCCACGCAAACACACGCCACAAACAGCACCGGCGATGGCCCCTTCCAGAATGTGCGCTAGCGCTGTCACCTGCCGGCAACCAAGAGCTTGTGTCACGTGATCCGTCCTCTCAGCCAGATCGCGCCACGCTCTCACTTCGAAGTCAGAGCGGTCGGGAGCACTCTGTGTCAGAGTTTGACGCTCCGAAAAACCAACCGAAGGCAGTCCGAGCGCTCGAATTTCACCAAGCGAAGGTGCGGCTGCTTTTCAGAGTACTCTAGAGCGCTCAAAATACCCCATCTGAATACGCCATTAGTCTCCAAACACGCTCCAAAGCACCTTTCCTTCCCCCGTGCTCCAAAGGGATGAACCGCCCGGGGAAGGCAGGCAGCGCAAAAAGCGTTGCCAAGGTTACCAGCCCTCCTTTTCCTCCCTTCTCCTCCTCTGCTGGCTCAGTCTTTCCCCGTATTTTGCCGGCGACGGTTGGCGTTGCGTCGCGCTCGGAGTGCTCGAACACGGCCGCCTGGATACGACGATCTAAGAATTACGACGTGGTGCTTCTGTGTACGCTTGGATGAGCGTGGGCTGCTGCTTTTGCGTTTCGCTGCACCCATGAAGTCTGGAGCAAGTCTCGACACGTCAGCACGCCGGGCTGTATATCTCTGGCTTCAAGATAGTCACGACCAACACACGACAGCAACAGTTGGGAAGGCCAATATGGTGGCCGAGAAGACAACAGGCCTATCGAACATATACTTCAGTCTGACTCAGGGCCGAAAACAGCGCTGGATTCTAAGTCAAGTAGGTTATCATTCTTTATTCTATTCTACTTGTCGCGTGTGCGATGCGGATCGCGCTTGCCGGAAACGGGCTCGGTCGTGTTGTATACGCGCGCACGAAATGCATCGCGAAGGTCCGCTTCGGCGTCTGCAGTTCACCTGTGCTTTGCGACCGCCTGGAAATTTACCGCTATCGCCGTCGGCCTCCCGTACGCTCGCTCATCGAGTGCTCGCTTGTCTTCGCCGCTGCGATAAGCTCCGGGCAGATGTTATTAAGTGTGAATACACTTTATAAGCGACCCCAAACCATCCACCACCGTTGGCGGCGCCCGCAGGCTTCTCTCTATCTTTAAAAGAAAGAGGACTTGGCGGACTGCAGCGCGACGCTCTACCGAATAAGCCACGGACGCGACGCTGATATCGGTGTTAGTAACGCGCCTTATACCCCCTCCCCCTTCGCTCGCTCCTCCGTTCTCCTCGCTCGCTGCAGCTGCGCGCGCACCCCTCTCTCTCGCGCGCCCCATAGAGAAAGAAGAAGACAAGAGAGGACACTCCGCGAAACCTGGCCTTAGGAAGTGCGTCACAATTACGTAATCAACTAGTGCTCTTATCAAACGTCAGAGGGCGCAAGCGCAAAAAAAAAAACAGTTACAATCAATGCAACAAAATTGTTTTCACAAAATAG
Organism: Rhipicephalus microplus; assembly: GCF_043290135.1. Classification (NCBI taxonomy): domain Eukaryota; kingdom Metazoa; phylum Arthropoda; class Arachnida; order Ixodida; family Ixodidae; genus Rhipicephalus; species Rhipicephalus microplus. Next base: position 68,238,760 of record NC_134708.1, read on the forward strand.
TAATTATACACCCAAACTAGGTATGTTCTTTATGCATAAAAACAATTTATTCAACATACCTTACGCGATTATTTTTCTTCAGCCGTACTGTCATAAACACCATCCACCCAGCGACAAGCCCATGCATGACTGACAGCGAGAAGCTTTCGTCGCTTTCATCAACGTCGGCTGCGTCGGCGTTTTCAAGCGTGAGATAACAGGTGAGGCACGTTTTCAAGCGAAGCTTGTTGAATGACATGTTGTTGCTCTTGTTGGGTCATTTTTTCAGAAAAGGGTTACACCTGTGCGAATAAGACACCATGCAACAAACATAGAAAGATGCACACACACACATTGCGCTTCGTGTGTGCGAGTTTGTTTCTTACGTGGCGTCTCATTCACGCAGTTGTAACCTTTTTCTGTTGCTTGTAAGGACAGGGAGGTTCGCTAAAAAGAAAGTTTGCGGCTCTATGCGGCGGCTAGACGGGAACATTGTGCAACGTATGCAGTATAGCATAGGCGGCACGGCGTCAAGCCGAGGCGACGCGTGTTGCGTCTGCCACGGACGCGAGCATCTGTACCTTTCATCAGTGAAAGCTGGCACTGTTGATAATTACAAAAATCACAAATTACTTGTTTCCTTGTTGGTGCCTTCTCTTTTCTTCCACGTTCTACCAATTTATGCGTTTGAAAAAGTTGTTTAAGTTTCCCCATGCTATAAGCTTTGTAACTTGTACCAACTGCACATATATGCAGATTTTCTGAGCGTCGCTTCAAATAGTGACTGTGACATGACTGCAGAAGCTGCACTGCAAGGTGCGGATGAGCTTCAGTTTGTGTTATTTTAAGCCTCTTACTGACACATTGTCGTAATTTCATTTCTTCAGGACCTGCGGTAGAGGCTTCAAAAAGCAGCATCACACATTGAGGTGCCCCGATGAACAGGGTGCGTTCAGTGTCGCGATTTCTTTTTTTTTTTTACCCAAATTGACTGTTGACCAAACCTCTGCAGGTGGCAGCTCCCTTGTAGCTGGTGAAAGAATTTCTGCTGACTTCGTCTCCGGAGAAAAGCTTAACCAGTCGTTCAGCTGTCACAAAAGGAACTTGTGTGACCGGTAAGTTGTATGTTCACTTCAACACCAGAGTGGATTGATATTGAGACTTCCGCAGGCCGCTCGCAAGGTTGTTCCGACAGCACTGTCCGAGGCACTGAACAAGCTTCACAAGACCCTCCAGAAGATGTCTCCGCCAACAGCTCCACGTCTGAGTGCCCTAGAGAAAATGGTGACTATGCTTTTATTGCAGCTGTTTTTAATGTGCTATTTTATGTTTAGGACATTTTGAGGAAACTATCCTCAAAAGGACACTACGTGTGCACTTACAAAATGTAAAAGTGGGCTCTTAGTGATTTTCATTTTTTTTGTGCATTGTCAACATTGTGAATGGTTTGTTTTTAGGTAGTGGAATCGAAAACTTTGCACCACAGAAAGTTGTGCACCTTGGGTCTGAAAGAGCGAGGAAAGTGCTCGTATGGGATTAGTTGTTCTTCGCTTTTACATCCATTTTTTTGTTTATTGCAGTGCGTTCCTGTATGCCAGCGACAATGTCTCCATCAATGAAGTACAAGCAAATCATTAAACATCTGCAAGCCAAAGTAGCAGCACAGCGGAAAACTATCAAAAGACTGCGGAGACAGGCTCACTAAACTAACCACTCATTCGTTGCATACATTGTTTTGGTTACCCGCTATGAGGAGTAGGGACACTGTGCATTCGCTCGAAGTGATTTGCATAACCTTAAAAAAAATGTTGGGTATCCTGTCTGTATTTTTGTAGCAAATGCGGGCGAACTGTTCACTTTACTGTGGGTCGCTTGGTCACTGTGTATGCTTTATCTCTCCAGCTCAAGTAATATATCGATAACAAAACCGCTTGTTAAAATGTCTTCGAGCGGGTAAGGAACACAGTATGAAGTGGGCACAGTTCACGTTATCACGCTTTTCGTATTTTAGCTTCTCATCAACCTCCTAATCTCGCCCATCAAAATTGTCAAAAGAATACCCAAACTTGTAGCGTTTGATGGGGCTGCGGACGCTGCCATTTTATTTTTATATAGCTTGTGAGTGATAACGTATGATGTAGAGCCTTTGTGAAAAATAATGAGCCAAAGTGGTTTCCTTCTGCTATTTATTAGCCCTGTAATACGGCTCTCGTAACACCAATTAAGGTCCACAATTCTGGATAAGTGATGACTACAATCTATTTTAGCTCGCAAGCGTCACAACAACACCCAGACGCAAATCACTTGGGATCTTCAGTTTTTGATGATAAGAAGAGCCACAAGACCTGCCAGTGTTGTAGCATAAAGTTTATTTCACGTAGTGAGCAAGCTGCAAAGCCCTACCTTTCTGAGGACAAGCAGGCATCAAGTCTGCTTTTTTTTTATTTTGGGCTAGCTGTTCTTAAGCACAGCCAGCACACTGCAGCTTTGCCTTTCTGCTATATTGTGTCGTGTGGTTTCTGTGCACTCTTTTTTTTCTATGCATTATTTCGGTTAACCCCAGGTGTGATTCGTGACTTCATTGCTGTGTATATGTCACTTCTTCCTTCTTCTTCAGCATTGTGCGCTGTGTTTTTGCCATAGATCCTTACTTACCCACGGGCCCGGTGTGTCATACTTCACCAGCTTCTCGGCTTCTGCCAACTCTAGCGATGTGTGCGTTGTCTGTGTTCTCTCTGTATTTGTTACAATATTTGTTACAATTTATTTGTAAGGCGAGATGCATTTGTTGTCTACCTTTGTCATATTGTGCTTTTTATATTCTCAGACTCTACCTTGCCTTTGAATAAAACATTGCGGATACTCTGTCTCTTTGACTGATATATACATTGATCACTTGTTCCAAAAGAACAAGTGATCAACAAGTGAACAAAAGCACAAGAACAAGCGTGATGAATAAAATCGTAGTGAATTATCACTACCTGCATCTCTCTTTATTATAACTTAATCGAAATAAAAAAAATGAAAATAAATATTCAAAATTTGCGCCAGTGAAACCGAAACAGGAAGCGCACGCCACATGCTCTCACCAACCATCAGGTGTGCTAGGGTTGATTGGGCCGCTGGGGTCTACGGGAGTGTCCACTCTTCACCTTTCTTTATTTCTCTATGCGCGCCCGCCTTCTCTCTCAGTCTCCCGTCGAGAGCGGGTCGTGCGATGGATGTCTCGGAGGCAACGCTACCATCAACGAATGCAGTACAACCGAATGCCAGCACTGCACCCGTCGTTGGAGGTGACGGTACCGCGGTGGTTTCGCCGACGTTGTAAGACAAGGCGGCGCTGCGAAGGGCTCGTGAGACCGAACGTAAGCGGGCGAAGCGTGCAGCGGATGCCGAACTGCGTGCTCGCGAGGCCGAGTGCAAGCGGGCGAAGCGTGCAGCGGATGCCGAACTGCGCGCTCGCGAGGCCGAGGACAAGCGGGCGAAGCGTGCAGAGGATGCCGAACTTCGCGCTCGCGAGGCCGAGGACAAGCGGGCGAAGCGTGCAGCGGATGGTGAACTGCGCGCTCGCGAGGCCGAGATAAGGCGTCAGAATCGAGCCGCGAACGCTGCTTAAGAAGCGGAACGACAACGCAAGCGTCAGGCGGAGAAGGGCGATGAAGGCCGGCGTCAAGACGCCGCTCGCAATCGTCAACGGCGAGTGGACGTTCCCGAAGCCGTTCCAGCCAGTGAACGTGCCGCGCTGGGGAGGGTGCGTGCCCTGGACTTTGCTCGTCTGGACGCGTCGTTAAGTGCAAATAAATAATACTTCGTATATAATGTATCTGTGTACAAATGCTTCATGACAAAGAACACTTAAATTCACTAATTACACTTTAATCATTGTCATCAGTAATAACACTCCCAAGCATTTCCCCAAGGGTGAACATGGTTAAGTGCGAATGCACGGGGTGATGCTATGAGGGGGAGTAAAGTTAAAATCCGTTGGCATTTGCCAGTGAGTTAACGTAAACTCCCCCGTGTGATCAAATTGCGATTCCCAGGAACCATTACACCATAAAGGCACCATAGTGTGATTAATAAATATAATAGTGCGAATTAATAAATACCCCTCATAGCATCACCCCATGCAGTCGCACTTAACCATGTTCACCCTCGGGGAAATGCTTGGGAGTTTTTTTGGGCTGAGACCTCGTCGCTGTGTTGGAAGTTGTCGAAAACACGTTGCGGGTTCTCGCAAAGAGCTTGGTTGTATGTCGCGGGCTGTTCGTGCACCAGCACGAGCTGGCGGGGCTTTCGCTAGCGTCGGAACTCACTGAAAATCGGTCGCCACTACAGTTGGCTTTCCCGTCTCTCCGTCGCAAGCAGCTCGGCACCGTCCGTTGGCCGCGGCGGCGGACTCGCGTTTGCGAGCTGCACTCGCTCGAGTTTGTGGAAAAGGGCCGCATTACCGTCGATTTCTTCGGCGCTAGCTCCAAACCAGCTCGGCGATGTTCCTGGTGGCGGCCAAGCATACGCTCGCTCTCCTGTTCGAAGTTCGCTGGCGGCAGACACTCCGCGTGCAGCGCCGTGTTTGGTCTCGCGTTCGCTTGCTCGAGCTGAATGACGTCGCTCGCTTAGGACTCGCCGACTTGTTGGCGGCACGGTGGTTCGTGGAGTTGTGGCTGTGGCCGCCGCTCCTAAGCTGTTGCGCTACGGGGATTGAAATCAGTCTTTGACTATGTGCTACATCACGGTGAAATTATTAGCATGTCATGTCTCACGTATGTTTTCTTTTCACCTTGCACGTATTTCTCATATGCATTTGTATTCATCTTCCGTCACGTGTGACTCACTATTTCCCATACTTATAGTGCAGCCGTGGGCACACACCTTGCTGAAGACTGTGCGCTGGCGTCTGCGATGCCCGTCATCCATCTCTTTCGTCAGAGCAGATTCAGATGGACTGTGCGAGATGTGAAGCTAAAGTTATTTGTGTGTCATATTTTAACGCTTGTTTTTATATTAACGTGCACGTACTTGTCATATGCGTGCATCTTCATCTTCCGTGACGTGTGCCTAACTATTTTTACAATATTATTGTACGTGCAGCCGTGGAAACACAACAGGCAGAAGGCTGCATTTGCTGGCATCTGCAATGCCTGTCATCTATCGCTTCAGTCGGTGGAGCTCCCCAAGGAGTGAACAAGATTTGACAACGAGACTGGACTTGTACACTTCACCATAAATTCACTTAAGAGAATGGGGAAACTTCATGTGTATGTTGAAAAATAAAAGATTTTGATGTCTCACTTTTGTTTTTCGTTGTTGCCGTGACTGCGACAGCAGTTACACATAGGTGGCTAACTACTTTTTCGCGTGTTCTTTTCTGCGCGATTTGTTCCTCACTCCGCAGAAAAACAGGCGAAAAAAGTATTAGGCCTGGCGGAAAATAAACAAAAAACAACGTTTGAACTGGGGACAAAAAGTTCATCTGATTGGAGTATTTGAGTGGATCAACCATTCGTCCGACAAGCTACAACTGTGAGGACTAACGATTGCCCGGCAAAGTGTAAATGTGGGGATTAACAGTTGCCCTATAAGGAGCAAATGTGAGGACTCAATGTGAGTTCTTTGAGGTGAATTGTGGGACTAACAGTTACTCACTAAGGTGTAAATGTGAGGACTAAATGTTAGTCTCTAGAGCTTGTCTGTGGGGACTAACTGTTAGATGATGATGATATATGGTGTTTTTTTGGCGCAAGGGCCATTTGATGGCCAAAGAGCGCCAGTTCATGAGACAGGAATGTGGACAATGGTTGTGATTAGCGGCTGTATAGGGGCCATAAAATTCCTCGCAGTAAAGCGGGTAAAACATACAAGTAATAAAATCATGACTATGCCGTGAAAGGTGTGCATGGTGTGAATAGGTGACAAAAGTTGGTGATAATGAAAAACGATGGTGGACATGTATGGCATTAGCACAAGTACCTCACACGTTAGTACCCTTGCGTGCAAGGGTCGTGAGGCAAGTGCTTTCCTGTGTAGCCACCGCAGCAAAAAACTCTCTAGAGAGGTCATGCTACGGTATGCCCGGGTATATGATATGAAAATTATGAATTTCCTTTAAAAACGCTAATAATGATTTGTGACTAAAAAGCGGTTCCCTACCGACGAACATTGCAGGGTGTAAAGGTATATGTTGTCGGTAGGGAAGTGGGAAGTGTTGTCTTCTTAGAGTGTCTAAATGATTACATTGAATTAAAACGTGAATAACTGTTAATGCCTCACCACATTTATCACACAATGGTGGATCACCACCAGACAAAAGATGTGTGTGTGTCGTGTATATGTGTCCTATCCTGAGTCTTGTTAGTGTTACCTCTGTTAAACGTGATTTTGATACTGGTGGCCAATGGCCAAGGTGTGGCTTGATAACGTGTAGTTTGTTTTGTGTGTGTGTATCCCACTTGCTCTGCCAGTAGTCCCTGAGGTTTTGTTTGAGAGAGTGCTTCAGATCAAGGACCGGGATTGATATGGATGTAGGGGCAGTGTTTTTGTGGACGGATGCAGCGAGCTGATCCGCCCTCACGTTGCCTTGGATCTCACGGTGCCCTGGCACCCAGCACACCACAACATGTTGGTTGAGTGTGTAGAGTGTGCAAAATATGGAGTAAAGTGAGACAAGGACAGGGTTTTTTTGTTTTTTAAGACTGTGCAGAGCCGTTACCACACTGAGGGAGTCTGTATAAATTACTGCTTTTTGTATTTGTAATTGTTTAATGTGTTTAGCTGCCACAAGTATCGCGTAAGCTTCCGCTGTGAAGATACTTGTGCCTGGATGTAGAGGGCCAGCATCCGAAAAGGAAGGGCCAACAGCAGCGTAGGACACAGAGGAGTTAGACTTAGAGGCATCTGTAAAAAACTCAGGACGTGTGTATTTGTGTTGAAGTTCCAGGAAATATGTTCGGATATGAGCAATGGGCGCATGTTTTGTGACTTCTAGAAAAGACACATCACAGTCTATAGTCTGCCACTGCCACGGTGGTGGGTATGCTACAGGAGCCATTAAACTGTGTTCGAGTGACACTCCAGTGTCCTCAGCTAGACCCTTCAGGCGAACCGAGAAGGGCTGCCTCATTGAAGGCCTGTTTTGAAAAAGAATGGAGCTCGACAAGTCATTGATAGTAGAGTATGAGGGGTGCCTCTTGTCTGCTTTCACCTTAAGGAAGTATACAAAGGACATGTAGGTTCTTTGCAGATGAAGCGACCACTCATTTGACTCAACATAAAGGCTTTCTACGGGGCTGGTGCGAAAAGCACCCGTAGAAAGGCGGATGCCCAAATGGTGCACGGGGTCCAGCATCTTCAAGGCACTTTGAGTAGCAGACTGATAGACAACGGCCCCATAATCTAAGCGGGTGCGAATGAGGCTTTTATAGAGGTTCATGAGGCATTGCCTATCACTACCCCAGGTAGTACGTGACAACACTTTAATAACATTCATGGCTTTTAAACATTTTGTTTTTAAATACTTGATGTACGGTACGAAGGTCAACTTGTTGTCCAAGATTAAGCCTAAGAATTTATACTCGGCTTTGACAGACAGACGTTGCCCGTTCAGTCGAATGTCAGGTTCCGAGTGCATGCCTCTCTTTCGAGAGAACAAGACACACGTGCTCTTTTGTGGGTTCAGTCGGAATCCGTTTTCCTCTGCCCATTTGGAGACCTTGTTTAAACCTAACTGAACCTGTCGCTCACACATTACCAGATTGCAAGATCTGAAGCCAAGCTGGACATCGTCGACATATGTACAATAAAACATATTGCGAGGGATGGACAAGTGCAAGGAATTCATCTTGATGAGAAAAAGTGTGCAACTAAGCACGCCACCTTGTGGCACGCCTGTTTCCTGGACAAATGTTTGAGAGAGCACACTGCCCAGACGGACACGGAATGTCCGGTTTGACAGGTAGCTTTCGATTATATGAAACATTCTTCCGCGCACACCAAGGTGGGACAGGTCTCTTAGGATTCCAAAACGCCATGTTGTATCATACGCCTTTTCGATATCGAGGAACACAGAGAGAAAATATTGTTTATGGACAAAGGCGTCTCTGATCTGTGCCTCGATACGAACAAGATGGTCTGTGGTGGATCTACTTTCTCGAAACCCGCACTGAAATGGGTCGAGCAAATTGTTTGTTTCAAGGATATGTACAAGTCGGCAGTTTATCATTTTTTCGAATACTTTGCACAAGCAGCTTGTAAGTGCAATAGGCCTATAACTTGAAGCTAAAGAAGGGTCCTTGCCCTCTTTCAAAATGGGAATAATAATAGCCTCTTTCCAGGAGCTAGGGATAGTGCCAGAAAACCAGATAGCATTGTACAAACAAAGTATGGTTTTTCGTGTTTTGGCTGGTAGGTTTTTTAGCATTTCATACACCACACGGTCAAAACCTGGGGCAGAAGTGCTGCAGGAGTTTAGAGATGTTCGGAGCTCCGCTAGACTGAAAGCTTGGTTATATGCCTCGTATCTAGTGGATTTGTGTTCGAGTTTCTGCTTTTCTATTCTTGTTCTGTATTTTTGGAAAGTGTCAGTATAGTGGGACGAGCTGGATACCCGTTCAAAGTGTGCCCCGAGGAAGTTTGCCTGATCTTCCAAGGTATCCCCTTGAGTGTTTACGAGTGGAAGTGTGTGTACTTGTTTCCCTGCTATCCTACCGACCATGTTCCATACTTTAGCCTCCTGTGTGTATGAATTGACCCCTGATAAAAACTTCTGCCAGCTTTCTCTTCTGGCCTGCCGACGCGTTCTCCTGCCACGAGATTTTATTTTCTTAAAGCTCTCAAGGTTTTCCGCTGTCGGCGAGTTGCGCAGCAACCTCCATGCCCTGTTTTGTTCCTTTCGCGCATTCTGACACTCAGTGTTCCACCACGGGACGTGTCGTTTGCCGGGCAGTCCAGATGTTTGTGGAATGCACTTGGCTGCTGCGTCAGTAAGAAAAGCCGTGAAGTACTGCACAGCTTCATCTATGCCTAATCCGCATATGTCGGTCCAACTTAGGTGTGTAATCTTTTGAAATTGTTCCCAGTCGGCTTTGTTCACCAGCCATTTGGGAACATGTGGAGGATATTCATATGTTATTGGTGTACTCAAAACTAAAGGAAAATGGTCACTTCCGTATGGGTTATTTATGACTTTCCACTGAAGTAATGGTACAAGTGAAGGAGATGCGATACTGAGGTCTATGGAGGAGTAAGTATTGTTTGCAAGGTTATAATATGTTGCCTGTTTTCTATTCAACAGACAAGCACCGGATGAAAAGAGGAACTGTTCAATGAGACGACCTCGTGCATCACATCGACAGTCACCCCATAAACCGCTGTGCGCATTCAGGTCCCCTAGAACCAAATAAGGTTCTGGTAACTCATCTATTAAAGACTGGAAATCATGTTTTTCTAGGCGGTGTTGCGGCGGTATGTATAGAGAGCAGATGGTGACGAGCTTATTCAATAGAACTGCTCGAACAGCCACTGCCTCTAGGGGTGTTAGTAGTGGTAGATGACTGCATGCTACTCCTCGATTAACTATAATGGCTACACCACCAGATGACGCCACAGCATCATCTCTGTCCTTTCGGAAGACAACATATTGACGCAAGAAACTTGTATTCTTGGATTTTAAGTGTGTTTCTTGTACACACAGCACTTTTGGAGAATGTTTGTGTAGAAGTTCTTGGACATCGTCGAGGTTTCGAAGTAGTCCTCTGACGTTCCATTGTATAATTTGTGTCTCCATTATGGGAGTAAAGAAGTGCTGTGTGTACGAAATGAGTGTGGCTGGTGTCTAAAGAGAGAAGTGATTTATCTTACAGAGCCTTTAGAAGGCCCTGTAATTACCGTTTTGTCTTTTTTAGAGCGGTCGAGGGAACCCCGCCGCTCCTTTGGCGCAGTCTGCGCCGGTGCAGTTGAAGTGTCCATCGCCTCAGGAGAGGCGACAGATAATGTTTTCGTTGTAGGCTTCGTCGTAACAGACGGAGCCTTAAACCCCACCGGGCTGGAGGTCGAGGGGACCTCTTTAGTTTGTGTGGTGCCCTGGCTGCTGCCAAGGTTCACAGGAGCCTTCGGTGGGGCTGTATTCAAGGAGGGTGGGGCAGCCGAGGCTGCTCCCCCCATGGGGGCTTGTGGCGTTTGCCTCGGCACGCTAGGCGCGGTCCGGGCAACTGCCAAGGGCCTTTGTGGTGCCGCCCCTCGTTGCACCACTTCGGCAAAAGGTGTTTTTAGTGCTAATGATAACGAGACCCGTTGTCTTGCTTCCCTGAATGTGATATTTTCCTTAACTTTTATAGCGATTATTTCTTTTTCTCTTTTCCAGGCTGGGCACGCTCTGGAGTATGCGGGATGACTACCTTCACAGTTAGCACAGAGGACCTCGTCATGACTACATTCATCAGCGCTGTGGCCGGTTGTGCCACACTTAGCACACATCAGCTGTCCTCGGCAGCTCTGGGATGCATGACCAAATCGCTGGCATTTGAAACAACGCCTCGGGTTTGGAATGAAAGGTCGGACATGGAGTTTTACATAGCCAGTTTCGAGACTTTCAGGTAAAGTGGTTGAATTGAAGGTGAGTATCACGTGCTTTGTTGCTATTTCATTGTTGTTACGTCTGATTTTGATGCGCTGGACATGTATCACACCTTGGTCCTTCCATCCATCAAGAAGCTCTTCTTCACTCAGTGTCATCAAGTCTTCGTCCGATACCACGCCCTTCACTGTATTCATAGTACGATGTGCGCTCACCGAGACGGGGATGTTACCAAAGGCTACAAGGTGCGAGAGTTTATTGTACTGTTCTTTGTCTTTTAGTTCGAGAAGCAGATCACCACTTGCCATCTTCGTGGCCTTATAACCGGTTCCAATGGTTTCTCTCAAGCACTTAGCTACAAGGAAGGGTGAGATTGTTCTAGCTTTTGTAGATGATTGTTCGCAGTGGAGAACATGGTATTTTGGAAAAGTTTCTCTGTTTTTGGGCCAAAGTAGTAGAGTTGCGTCGGTGCGTACCCTTTTCGAGGCACGATCAGTTAGAGAGGGGGTCGAGGATCCCATGGGAAAATGTGGATTTTTCGGTAACAGCGCCTACCACCCACCACGGAGTCCAACAAGGGGACGTGGCAGAGCATGTGGGCATGTCTGCGCAACGCCAGCAGTACGCAGTTACTATAACCCAATATGGTTTACCCTAGTTTGGATAGCCACACAAGGTTAACCCTTGCCGCCAGGAAAAATCGGAAGTAAAATGAAGTGAGGAGAAGACAGGAAAGATGTAAAGTGAGAACAAAAGACGAAGATATAGGGAGAGAGAGATAGGAAAAGGCGACTGCCGATTTCCCCTGGGTGGGTCAGCCCAGAGGTGCCGTCTACGTGAAGCCGGGGCCAAAGGGGTGTGTTGCTTCTGCCGGGGGGCCTTAAAGGTCCAATCACCCAGCGTCAGCTCAACCCCCAGGATCCCCTTTTCCCCGGACACGGCAAAGCCACGCACGGCTAGGCGTGGGAGGGAGCCGAAACTCCCCCGTTAGCTCGGGTCCGTGGTGTCGCTACACACCAAACGCCTACTTGCGCAGGCGCCCCTGCGGGGGACTAACTGTTAGAACTGGTGCCGTTAGTCCTTAAAGGAATTAAAGGTTGTGGCAGCCCCATTAGTCCCCAAAAGGACAAACCACACACCCTTTTAACACCCTTTTAACACCCTTTTGCCTTAGAGTGAAGGTAAGATGACCGATGCTCAATAAGAGTAACAGATTAGATTGCAAGAGAAAGTAAACACGTGAGAAATGTACGCACAAAGTTTGGGGGGGGGGGCAGATGAACCTAGGAAGTTTGCAGATATAGCTTGGCTGCACACCGCACAGTACCGGGTTTATTGGCGAAAGATGGGAGAGTCGTTTGTCGTGCAGCGGGCGTAATGAGGCTCGTGGCGATCACCTTTTTACAGGCGTCATGATTAACTCCAAGAGAGACAAGCCTGCCGACCTGGACATACGAACCACCAGATCTGTCCCTTCGAACAAGAGTGGAGGGGGCGGCAAGCGCCGTCCTAAGAAAGGCCAGAAGGGCTCACGCGACAATCTGCTGGCGTGGGACTTCCTGGTTTCCAGGTTGGATAGCGAATGCTACGGCGAAGATCTCAGGTGGCAAGATCGCTCCCGCGGCGTATTTTTCATCCGCTGGGTTCACCAGAGCAGAAAGATGTTCGACCGGACTACGATAGCCCCAACGTATTGCAAGTAAGCACCTCTCTTCGCCTGTCTATAAATGCATACCTTTGCGCCACTGAAGACCAGCGCCTCTCTAGCTTTGCTTACACTGTAACGTCAACGATGTTTTTTTATAGTTCTTCAGCGTAGGCTACTTCTACTGAACGTGTAGTAGAGTCCAGGCTGCACATTACTGCACGCACAGTCACATTCATAGATGTCGTGTAGAGGTGTTACGTGGTCACTTGTGATCCCGATCGTGCTAGATAGGTACAGGAATTATTCATTGTGATTGGTTCCTCAGAGAAACTTGCAGACAGAAGGCACTCGCTGCTGACAAATTCGGTCCTTATCGAGGCTAATCGTCATCAGCAAAACATCGTTTTATCTCTTCATATGATCAAATAAAAGTATCCACCTCTGACCGACTGGTTCTATGAATCAATCCTTCGCTTGAGCGGGCCATATTTATTCCTTGATCTTGAAAGAGGGCATGGGGTTGTCGCGATTTGTTAAAAGTTCTACCGCACAAAAATTTTCGTAATGTCTACTGCCTCCATCTGGTTTCACTGCTTGTAGCTTCTAGTTAGAAGTCAGTCAATCAATCGCTTTTTTTTTTCAGCTACCGAAAATATAGCGATCATCATGGCATTGCATCACAACACTTCCAAGCCTTGGCAGCAAAGGCAGCATATGGAACAGCCGCAGAGGCAGCACACGGAACAGCCGTCTGAAATTTTCCTGCTTAATTTCCCAGGCCTTTTAAGAACAAATCGTCTCAGAAGCAGACAGGCGCATCATGACCGCAACGCAAGTGGGTGCAGCCGTGCCTTTCGGTTATCAGCTATCCCTGCTGGACTTTGCTGGAACACGTGAGCCTTGTCGTCATCACCGAGCTTAGGATAAAAGAGGGCTGGCATCAGCAACGTGTCATTTGGCAGCACACGGGACAGCCGTCTGAAATTTTCCTGCTATAATTCCCAGGTTGGAAACTTTACCTTATTGCGAAACGCTTTTTTTATTCTTTGCTTAGCCACAGTTGCCTAATAACTGTATATATATATTGTAATGATGATAAGTGCAGTGCTCAGGCACAGGCGCATACGCGACTACAAAAGAAACAGAGAAAGATGAAGTACTTATTAAATTCTGGATAAATCCATGACATACCAAATTAATCGGGTTTGGCAAAACCAGCTGTCTGGTCGGCTCTCAAAATCAAGTTGTAGCTATTAGTGTCTACTTTGTTGTTGATTCTTTTTTCTCCCTATCTAAATCTTTAGTTTATTTCTTTTTTTAACATACTGTCTTCACTATACAACTCCTTCCCCCTTTTTTTTCGTTGTAAGCAATTATGCAGTTATCGTCTATATGAGACTATATGTTCTCTTGGCCAATCCCCCAGAGTGGGTACGAGCCATGGATTAGAGGATACAAACAAACAAACGAACAAACGAACAGCTGGCTTCGGAGCTTTGTCTGTGAGAAGAGACGCTGGGTGTCACGGTCATAGCTCCGAGGGGCTTTCGACTGTGAGGCTAGACTGTGAAGAAGCTGCCCGGGCTCAGGATCGGGCGGCAGTATCCTTGTTGTTCTTTGAGAGTTCGTTATTTTCCGGTAACTGTATTGGTCTTTCTCAGCTGAAGCGAGTCATTCAATCTTGATGTCATTTTTTCCCCCGGCCAAGGGCACTCCCCTTGGTTAGCTTCCAATCCCGCCAAGGATTGGCCGATGGACTATTTGTTACGCAGTGGAGCGAGAAGTGTCCCTGTGGCGCTGGTACCTACAGATGGGGGCAGTATTCCGATGAAGAACCCAAAGGCGATTCAAGTGGAGGTTCGAAAAGCCACTTCGCATCTCCAGGAGATCACTGAGGTCCGCCAGTTCGGACGCGGAGGCATCCTGTGCTGTTCCGCAGATCAGGAATGCATTCGTGAGCTCCTGCAATGTTCCGAATTCGCAGCGCATCCGGTAAGCCCATTTATTCCGGCACACCTCGCATGCTCGAAAGGATTAGTCCGTGGTGTAGACACAAGCCTGACACCTGCAGAAGTGCTCGATTTGTTTTCGGTGGTGGGTGTCATTTCAGTGTACAGGTGCACCCGTACAATTGACAACATAAAATCCCCAACGGAATCGGTGATAGCGACCTTTTTAGGAACAGTCCGACCTTCCGAAATTAAGGCATGGCCACTGATCTATAAGGTAGAGCCACTTTCCCCCAAACCCCTGCAGTGTTTGAAATGTTGGCGATATTGACATAGCGTCAGAGGGTGCTGATCAGTTCTTAGATGCCGTCAGTGTGGCGAAAATCATGACAGCCGCAAGTGCATCTCTGAGAAAGAGAGGTGCTGCTTATGTAATGGGGCGCACCCTGCAGACTCCGCAGACTGTGCAGCAAAAGAAAGGGAGCTTGCCATACTGGCTATTGTAGAACGCAAGAGGTGCTCTCGGAGAGAAGCCGTTGCAGAAATGCAGGAGAGATCCAAAGGATATGCAGGTGTTGCAGCACGTAATACCACCGCCATGAATGCATCTCTCGCAACATCTATCGCAGAGGCCGTAGAGAAGGCTATGGAAAAGGCAATGGAACGCCTCGCAAACAACCCTTTTGAAAGCTTGGCACAATTGGTTTCCAATCAACTATCTCAAATTCTAGGTGTAGCATCTACAAACGATTGGGCTCCTCAGACATCATTGGTATCGCAGCGTACGGAAATAGAAAGTGCGACTACACGTCAGCGAGCGGTTTCTCCTGAGGCAGGGACTTCCAAAACAACGGAAGACGGTGATCTTACGGATGATTCGGAAGCATGTGCAGATATGGATATGGACTCTCATAAGGCTCTGAAGCGAACCCGATCTCCCCAATCAAAAAACTCTTCGTATAATTCGAAATCTAAAAAGTATCTATCCAAAAAAGAATTCTTTGAGAACATGTCTAAGAAAGACTTTTTGCGAAAGGACATTTTGGACCAAGCAGTTTCTGCGACGGTTCTGTCGTCAAAATAGGTTCACTAGCCATATTACAGTGGAATTGCAGATCTATATTTTCCGCAGCCACAGACCTATCAAACCTTTCTTAACAACTTTCCTCGGATATAATATCACTGCAAGAAACCTGGCTCTCAACTAGCCAGAAGTTTTACCTAAAAAAATATCGGCTATTTCGATTGGACCGACCTAGCAGAGGTGGTGGGCTTGCTGTCTTAATAGCAACTAAGTTTAGTCACAAAGCTACGATCTCTGATCGTTGTGTGACTCCAGATTGTGAAATTTTTATAGTAGACATAATATTACCAGACGCTTCTCCCTTGTTTGTAAATGCGCATTTCCCAGCCGGGGTGCAAGACACACGAAGTCTAGATGATATGTTCTCTGCCTGCAGAAAGGATATATTAATCACTGGAGACTTCAATTCACATCATGTGGCCTTGGGTTTTAAAACAGATTTAAGCGGAAAACGCTTGTAGGAATGGGCTATTGACAAGAATTTATCTTGTTTAAATTCGCAATCTGCTACTTTTGTCCGAGGTCTCTCTAAATCTGTAATTGGCTTGACATTTTCAAGCTCATCTCTAAATATATGTTCGTGGCAAACTTTAGACTGTGCTACTAACAGTGACCACTTGCCTATTAGTTTTGTACTGAACTTTACAAGAATACATGTCGCCGAAAAGGCCCGCTTATTCCTCAACTATAGAAAATTAGAAAAAGACTTGAGGGCTACTTTTGATCACCGCAAGGACATACAAGGTGACATTAGGGCTATGAGTCTGTGTGCAGTGTTAAAAATATCAGTAAAAGACGCAACGTTTAAATTAGACTCGGCCACAAGAGGTTCTTTTAGTCCATGGTGGACTGAAGAGTGCATGAGGAGCTATAGAAAACGGAAAGCTGCATGGAAACAACTGCTGCTCAACCAATGTCCAAAAAATTGGTGTGATTATAAATTCGCAGCAGCAGACTTCAAACGCACAGTAAGTACAGCAAAAGATGGTTACAACATGACATGACATGAGTATCTTTCTACATAACGACATGAGTATCTTTCTAGGGCTAAAAACAAAAAGCGCTGTTCAGATTTTTGAGATCTCAAAAGATGTTACCACCCGCTGAAAATATTGACTCTTCTGTTCTTTCCCCCCGTGAGCTCTCTGATTTAGTAGAAAATATTGCGAAAGGGCTCCAAGACAGATTTATGTCAACTATACCACTGCACATTGTGAACCCAATGGCAGGCGAGGATTTCGAGGAGGTTACTTTAGATGAGCTGGCAGAGATAATAAGGCACTTATCTCCTTCGGCACCTGGGCCAGACGGGGTAACAAATGCAATGATAAAAGTAATATTCGAGATTTGTCCAACTGAAGTACTTAATCTGGTGAATTTTTCTTTGACAAAAGCTTGAATACCTGCGGAATGGAAGCTGTCTAAAGTGATTCCACTTCTTAAAAAGCAGGAAAAAGGATTCGCATTGGACAATGTAAAGCCGATATCACTCACGTCAAATCTGTCTAAGCTAATTGAAAGAGTTTTGAATGCCCGGGTAATGAAATATATTGATAATAACGCAATATTAAACCCCAGTCAAATTGGTTTTAGATCCGGTTGCTCAATATGGTGTGCGCATGTTGATTTAGAGAGCCGAATACAACTGGCTCGGCGTCGGCGCCAATACTGTGCATTAGTTACTCTAGATTTGGCTAAAGCGTACGATAGAGTTGAGCATTCAATTTTATTAAAACAGATGGAATATCCCAACCCAACTACATCACTGCGTGGGTGTCGGAGTTTTTAAGAGGAAGAGAATATTACTTCTTTAAAGAGGGGTACTCATCGAATAGATATAAGCAGGCACGTGGCGTACCACAGGGGGCTGTCCTGTCGCCAGTTTTATTTAACATTTTCTCAAGCTCCATTCCATCAACTAAGGAAATTGTTACTCATTAGTGCATTAGTTACTCTAGATTTGGCTAAAGCGTACGATAGGGTTGAGCATTCAATTTTATTAAAACAGATGGAATATCCCAACTCAACTACATCACTGCGTGGGTGTCGGAGTTTTTAAGAGGAAGAGAATATTACTTCTTTAAAGAGGGGTACTCATCGAATAGATATAAGCAGACACGTGGCGTACCACAGGGGGCTTGCCTGTCGCCAGTTTTATTTAACATTTTCTCAAGCTCCATTCCATCAACTAAGGAAATTCAGTTATATGCGTACGCGGACGATATTGCTTTCTTTGCAAGTAATACCGACCTTCAATCATTATACCAGAGTCTACAAAATTATCTCAATATGACAGAAAGATGGCTTAAAAATATTCATCTGACCCTGAACGTAAAGAAAAGTGTGCTTCTTGCATTCTCTTTTCTGCAGCCTATCAACATCTCGTTAATGTACAGTAATGAGCTCATTCCGCAGGCGAATTCCCTTCAATATTTGGGCATCATATATAATGACACATTAAATTGGAGAAGTCACATCGATGATGTGTAATCCAAGGCAACACGGGCCATGGGGTGGCTACGGAAGCTTGCAAACCGTAAAGCGGGGTTAAGAAGAGATGTGCTAATAATGATATATAAACTTTATGTGCGGCCCATCATGGAATTCGGATGTGTATTATTTTCTGGCAGCGCAGCTTACAAAATGAGACCCCTAATACTGCTGGAAAGAGAAGCGTTGCGTTTGTTTCTGGGTCTACCAAAGTTTGTTGCAAATAACGTGTTGTACATGGAAGCTCGCCTACCTTCTCTGCTAAATAGGTTTAAAATTCTTACTGTGCAAGCATTCTTAAAGATATACAGTTCACACCAAAGACTCTCATTTTACGCTTTCATTCAAGAACCGACTTTATTTTTCGAAACCCATTGGTCGTGACTACACCCCCTCCCCCAAATATATTTGCACAAGCGCTACTAAAGCAACTGAATGTAAACATTAGACATATTGGTCCAATACACAACCTAAAGTCAATGCTTAGCATACAAATCGATGATATATTTCCTCATAACGCGAAACAATTGGCATATAGGTATTTAAATGACCAGTTAGCAGATTATCTAGCTCACCTAGAGATAAGCAGTATCATAGCGACTGATGCATCTGTGTCAAAAGAAAAGGCTGGGGTAGGCATCTTCTCTCCTTCTTTGGACTGGTCCTTTTCGATTCGACTCCCAGATTATACCCCGGTATTCATTGCAGAATTATCGGCCATTGTTCTTGATCATGATGTGTGGTGCTTCGTGGCGCAAGGGCCAAGTGATGGCCAAAGAGTGCCATTTCGATGAGTAGAGATGAGACAATGATATGTTGCGTGGCTGTATAGGGGCCTTAAAATTCCTCGTGATAATGCGGGTAAAAACATAAGTATTAAGATCATGACAGTGGCGTGATATGCATATTAAAAGGGGTGACAAAGATTTTGATAATAAAAACATGTAAAAATATTTGGCTCTAGCACAGGTGCCTCATCAGCGCCCTTGTGTCCAAGGGCTGCGAGGCAAGTGCTTTTAAATGTAATCACTGCAGTAGCAACCTCTCTTGAGAGGTCACGCTACGCAATGCCTGGGTATATTACATAGTAAAAATTGACATCTCTTAAAAAAGCTAACAATGATTTGGGGGTGAAAAGTGGTTCCCTACTGACAAACATTGCGGGGTGTAGTGTTATATGTTGTCGGTAGGGTAATGGAAAGTGTTGTCTTCTTAGAGTGTCTAGCTGTTTACATTGGATTAAAACGTGAAGAACTGTCAATGCCTCACCACAATTGTCACACAGTGGGAGATCACCACCGGACAAAAGATGTGTGTGTGTCGTGTATGTGTGTCCTATCCTGAGTCTTGTTAGTGTTACCTCTGTTAGACGAGATTTTGATACTGGTGGCCAATGGCCAAGGTGTGGCTTGATAACGTGTAGTTTGTTTTGTGTGTGTTTATCCCACTTGCTCTGCCAGTAGTCTCTGAGGTTTCGTTTGAGAGACGGCTTCAGATCAAGGACCGGGATTGATATGGGTGTAGGGGCAGTGTTTTTGTGGACAGATGCAGCGAGCTGATCCGCCCTCACTTTGCCTTCGATCTCATGGTGCCCTGGCACCCAGCACACTACAACATGTTGGTTGAGTGTGTAGAGTGTGCAAAAAATGGAGTAAAGTGAGACAAGGACAGGGTTTTTTTGTTTTTTAAGACTGTGCAGAGCCATTACCACACTTAGGGAGTCTGTATAAATTACTGCTTTTTGTATTTGTAATTGTTTGATGTGTTTAGCTGCCACAAGTATCGCGTAAGCTTCCGCTGTGAAGATACTTGTGCCTGGATGTAGAGGGCCAGCATCCGAAATGGAAGGGCCAACAGCAGCGTATGACACAGAGGAGTTGGTCTTAGAGGCATCTGTAAAGAACTCAGGACATGTGTATTTGTGTTGAAGTTCCAGGAAATATGTTCGGATATGGGCAATAGGCGCATGTTTTGTAACTTCTAGAAAAGACACATCGCAGTCTATAGTCTGCCATTGCCACGGTGGCGGGTATGCCAGAGGAGCCATTAAACTGTGTTCAAGTGAGACTCCAGTTTCCTCAGCTAGACTCTTCAGGCGAACTGAGAAGGGCTGCCTCATCGAAGGCCTGTTTTGAAACAGAATTGAGCTCGACAAATCATTAATAGTGGAGTAAGTGGGGTGCTTCTTGTCTGCTTTTACTTTAAGGAAATAAACGAAGGACATGTAAGTTCTCTGCAGATGAAGCGACAATTCATTTGACTCAACACAAAGGCTTTCTACGGGTCTGGTGCGAAAAGCACCCGTAAAAAGGCGCATGCCCAAATGGGGCACAGGGTCCAGCATCTTCAAGGCACTTTGAGTAGCAGACTGATAGACAACGGCCCCATAATCTAAGAGTGTGCGAATGAGGCTTATATACAGGTTCATGAGGCATTGCCTGTCACTAACCCACGTAGTACGTGACAACACTTTTATAACACTCATGGCTTTTAAACATTTTGTTTTTAAATACTTCATGTGTGGTATGAATGTCAACTTGTTGTCCAAGATTAAGCCTAAGAATTTATGCTCCGCATTGACAGACAGACGTTGACCGTTCAGTTCAATGTCAGGTTCTGAGTGCACGCCTCATGGTTCTGAGAACAAGACACACGTGCTTTTTTCTGGGTTCAGCCGGAATCCGTTTTCCTCTGCCATTTGGAGAGCTTGTTTAAACCTAACTGAACCTGCCGCTCACACATTGCTAGGTTGCATGACTTAAAGCCAAGCTGGACGTCATTGACATATGTGGAATAGAACATGTTGCGGGGGATGGACAGGTGCAAGGAATTAATTTTAATAATAAAAAGTGTACAACTAAGTACACCACCTTGCGGTACTCCCGTTTCTTGCACAAATGTTTGGGAGAGAGTACTGCCCACACGGACGCGGAATTTCCGATTGGACAAGTAACTCTCGATTATGGAAAGCATTCTACCGCGCACACCCAGGTGAGACAAGTCCCAAAACGCCATGTTGTGTCGTAAGCCTTCTCGATATCGAGAAACACTGAGAGGAAGTATTGTTTGTGGACAAAAGCGTCTCGGATCTGTGCCTCGATACGCACCAAATGGTCGGTGGTGGATCTACCCTCTCGAAACCCACACTGGAAGTGGTCGAGCAGATTGTGTGTATCAAGGAAATGTAAAAGTCGGCGGTTTATCATTTCTTCAAAAAGTTTACAAAGGCAGCTGGTTAGTGCAATGGGCCTATAACTTGAAACTGAGGAAGGGTCCTTGCCCTGTTTCAAAATAGGGATAACAATAGCCTCTTTCCAGAAAGCAGGGATGGTGCCAGAAAGCCACATAGCATAGTATACAGAGAGTAAAGTTTTTCGCGTTTTAGGCGGCAGGTTTTTCAACATTTCATACGTGACACGGTTGTAGCCTGGTGCAGAATTACTGCTAGAGTTTAGTGATGTTTGTAGCTCAGCTAAGTTGAAAGGTTGGTTGTATGCCTCGTGTTATGTGCACTTATATTCTAGTTTCTGTTTTTCTATCCTTGCTTTATATCTTCGGAAAACTTCAGTATAGTGTGCCGAGCTAGACACTTGCTCGTAGTGTGCACCGAGGAAGTTCGCCTGATCTTCCAGGCTGTCACCCTGTGTGTTTACGAGTGGGAGTGAGTGTACTTGTCTTCCTGCTACCCTACGAACCATGTCCCAGACTTTAGCCTCTTGTGTATATGAATTTATTCCTGATAAAAACTTGTGCCAGCTTTCTCTTCTGGCCTGCCGACGCGTTCTCCTGCCTCGAGATTTTATTTTTCTAAAGCTCTCAAGGTTTTCCGCTGTGGGCGAGTTGCGCAGCAACCTCCATGCCCTGTTCTGTTCCTTTCGCGCATTCTGACACTCAGTGTTCCACCACGGGACATGTCGTTTGCCGGGCAGCCCAGACGTTTGTGGAATGCACTTGGCATGCTGCTGCGTCAGTAAGAAAAGCCGTGAAGTACTGCACAGCTTCATCTATGCCTAATCCGCGTATGTCGGTCCAAATTAGGTGTGTAATCTCTTGAAATTGTTTCCAGTCGGCTTTGTTCACCAGCCATTTGGGAACATGTGGAGGACATTCGTAAGGTATTGGTGTACTCAAAACTAAAGGAAAATTGTCACTTTCGTATGGAATATTTATGACTTTCCACTGAATTAATGGTACAAGTGAAGGAGATGCGATACTGAGATCTATGGAGGAGTAAGTATTGTTTGCAAGGTTATAATATGTTGCCTCTTTTCTATTCAACAGACAAGCACCTGATGAAAAGAGGAACTGTTCAATGAGACGACCTCGTGCATCCCATCGACAGTCACCTCATAAACCGCTGTGCGCATTCAGGTCCTCTAGAACCAAATAAGGGTCTGGTAACTCATCTATTAAAGACTGGAAATTATGTTTTTCCAGGCGGTGTTGCGGCGGTATGTATAGAGAGCAGATGGTGACGAGCTTATTCAATAGAACTGCTCGAACAGCCACTGCCTCTAGCGATGTTAGTAGTGGTAGATGACTGCATGCTACTCCTCGAATAACTATAATGGATACACCACCAGATGACGCCACAGCATCATCTCTGTCCTTTCGGAAGACAACTTATTGACGCAAAAAATTTGTATTCTTGGATTTTAAGTGTGTTTCCTGTACACACAGCACTTTTGGAGAATGTTTGTGTAGAAGTTCTTGGACATCGTCGAGGTTTCGAAGTAGTCCTCTGACGTTCCATTGTATAATTTGTGTCTCCATTATGGGAGTAAAGAAGTGCTGTGTGTACGAAATGAGTGTGGCTGGTGTCCAAAGAGAGAAGTGACTTATCTTACAGAGCCTTTAGAAGGCCCTGTAATTACCGTTTTGTCTTCTTTAGAGCGGTCGAGGGAACCCCGCCGCTCCTTTGGCGCAGTCTGCGCCGGTGCAGTTGATGTGTCCATCGCCTCAGGAGAGACGACAGATAATGTTGTTTTCGTTGTAGGCTTCGTCGTGACAGACGGAGCCTTAAACCCCACCGGGCTGGAGGTCGAGGGGACCTCTTTAGTTTGTGTGGTGCCCTGGCTGCTGCCAAGGTTCACAGGGGCCTTCGGTGGGGCTGTATTCAAGGAGGGTGGGGCAGCCGAGGCTGCTCCCCCCATGGGGGCTTGTGGCGTTTGCCTCGGCACGCTGGGCGTGGTCCAAGGCATTGCCGAAAACCGAAGTGGTGCTGACCCCCCTCGCACCACTTCGGCATACGATGTGTTCCCAGAAAAATGCGGGGAAACGCGCTGCCGCGCTTCACGGAAGCTTATGTTCAATTTAAACTTTGTACTAATAATTTATTTTTCCATTGTCCAGGCCACGCATGACCTGGAATATGCAGGATGGTCACCCTCACAGTTTCGCACGTGCCTTGCACGTGCCTTGTCCCGCACCTTCGTCGTTGTCGTTTTTCTCGAATCCTCACTATTGCCTTATGTGACCTTCGCCTATAATACTGCCCAGCAGGAAACTACCGGAATGACGCCGTTTAGTTTAATACACGGGCGCGAAGTCACTACAACGTTGGACGCTACGCTGCCGCACGAGTGTGACGACACTCACGCTGACGTCGAAGAATTTGGTCAGCGCACCGAAGAAGCCCGACAGCTAGACCGCGTGCGTATTTGTCACCAGCAACAGAAAGATGCGAAACGGTACGACCTACGACATAAATTGGTAACCTACAAACCAGGCGACTAGGTATGGGTCTGGATCCCAATACGTCGACGCGGACTTTCAGAGAAGCTATTACGATGATACTTCGGCCCATATCGAGTCACCCGACGATTGAACGATATCAACTACGAAGTTATTCCCGACGGCGATTGCATTTCCAGTCGCCGAAACCGCTCACCCGAGATCATGCATGTCATCCGGATGAAACCCTACTTGTCCAGCTAACTCTCGTTTGTCCTGTGGGTGCCAGTGCATACGTTCGTTTTTATAAGTAGAGCGCCTTGGCTGCGCATCTGGACGATGTCATTTTTGGAGGGAGGCAAATTTGACGTGCGTCCCGCGAAAAAGACGAAGGCGACAGCGCATACGCGCATCTGCACGCTTTTATGAAGAACGCAACAACGAGAAAGACGAGGAACTCTCTCGCGCGCGCGGTTAATAAAAAGACCGACCCGCTGCTGTTTTTTCAGCGTCTTCAAATACGACCGATGTCTTCACGTCGTGACAATATATCGAAGCTGTAGTTGCACTCGTGTCGATTTACTGTATACGTGCCGTGACACATAGATTATACTTCTTGCAGCTGTTTCAAGCCCTTTTCGGTTGATTGATTGATATATGGGGTTTAACGTTCAAAAACCACCAAATAGTTATAAGAGATGCCGAAATGTCGACGAGGTGGCCGCAATTTTGACCACATGGTGTTACATAAAGTGCACCCAAATCTGAGAACCCGAGTCTTCAGCATTTTCGCCTCCACCGAAAATGTAGAAGCCGCCCCCGCCAGGATTCTATCCCGAGATTTCCAGGTCAGCAGCCTTAGCCACCAGACCATCGCGGCGGGGCTGAAAAGAAGCTGCACTAGTTGGTTCTTGTTCACGTTCAAAGATTTCGTGCAAATAAAAACTGGAGGGAAAGGACAAGACACAACAAATGCTTGTTTCTCAGGCTACTTTTATTTCTGTATATTTCATCCAAGGACTACGTCGTGGTTTCTTAAAAATCAAGTTTACCGGTTTGAAAAGGCGTTCGTAGTGTGTTGAATTTTCTCGCGTCCGTGTTTGTGCGCCCTGTCTTTTCACCATGATCACAGGGTCCCTTGTCAATTTCCCTAGGACAAATTCAAGATAACAACAGTCTTCTTCTTCCCCCTCTCTGTCGACGTAATGATCTTCCTTCGGCCTTCTTCACAAAGCATCCTGCTCTGAAGGTGAGTTTGCATGGCCTGCATGATCAGAGGCATAGCAAGACTACTGCACCTCGCCAGATTTAGCACTGGCGCATTAGACGAAGATGTGATGCGATGATGTTTCGACGTTGCATCTCCTTACGTAACGTCATCGTGGCGTCGCGAATATTGCCAAGATGTAACATGGTGATTTTGTGCATCAACAGTGCCGGCGCCGGTGGTTACATTAGGCGTATGCAAGACTTTCACGTTGAGTAGTCAGCTCTGCCCACAGTCATCACTGGGGTTCCCTCGGTGAATTCGCATAAGTGCATGACCAAATATCCTTCACTCGTTTTGTTTTTTAGGTAAAAAAGACTTTTATAGTGCTTAAGATATTCGAATATGCATGACATTCTTTGCGTAACTGGTTTTAGGTCACACCATCGTACATTCCTGTTAATTTGGTCTTATATTCTGACGTACAGGCACAACTGAATGGAATGCGTCAGCTATTCACAATGAAGACAGATCTTTAACTCTTATTATGTGCAATATTTACACTGACGGAGAAAAAATTGCGTTTGGCTACCCGAAGTGCTTTACCAACAAAGGGGATGCAGGCGTGTGACATTTATGGTAGCAATGCTTAGATATTAATTTTTTTTGTAACCAAGCCCAGTTGGTGATGACTGACTGTCGCATATCTGTACACGCGCGCTTGTGCGATACACTGTCACGCGGCCCATATCGCAACACCCTCGCCCACGATGTGAATAAAAGCGCTTGGCGCGAGGTCGGCCGGGGGCATTTTCCTTCGGCACTGTTGGTTATCGCTATGTTGCTGGCATGCGAATAAAGCATGTTTGAGTACTGGCGGCATCTTCATACCCGGAAGCCCTGGAACACAACATAGTTCTCGGCGACGAGGATCTTGGGACCCTGGTGGACTGCCACAAGAAGACAAGTCAGCGAAACGATGTCGGCGCACTTGGGGCAAGTAGAACCATTCGATGACTCTTCAGCAGATTGGGCTCGTTATGAAGAACGCCTCCAAGCATTTTTGCGTGCTAACAAAGTCTCGGAGGATCAGAAGGCTGATACCGTGATAAGCCTAGTAGGACCGAAGACGTACGCATTGTTGAAGTCGTTAACGTCTCCTGAGACTACCGCAAAGAAGTCTTTTGAAGAACTTCTTAGCTTACTGCGAAACCACTTTCTTCCTAAACTGTCCATTATCGGCGAAAGGGCCACATTTCACCGCCGCTCACAACTGCCGCAAGAGACTATTACTCAGTATACCGCAGAGCTGCGTAGACTCGCGCAAACTTGTAAGTTCGGTACTTTTCTTGATCAAGCATTAAGGGGCAGATTTGTTTGTGGCTTGCTCCGGGCTGACATACAACGAAGTTTATTTGCAGAAGACAATCAGTAAAATTTCAGATAGCAGTTTGTTCTTGCAATAGCCATTGAAGCTGCGATTCAAAGCGCATCTGCTACGCGCTCAACAGCACAGCAAGAATTTCAAGTGCACAAAGTTAAAAGCACTGGGGAAGCTTCTACCTCATGTTATCGCTGCAGATCGGTGAAACACACCGCCAGCTCTTGTCCGTATGCGAATGCCAAATGTTTTCATTGCAACAAAAAAGGGCCACATCAAGAATGCTTGCCGTAGCAAACGGCTAAAAGAATCCAAAAGTAAAAATAAACGGCATGTTAGTACCTTAAAACTGCCACGAAACAATTTGAAGAGTGTAAAACCTGCTGCAGAGGCAAGACAAGAACCAATCATGGTCGAGGTCGCTATTGACGGTGTACCAGTGAACATGGAACTCGATACAGGGGCTGCTGTATCCGTGATGTCTGTCTCATAGTTCCGTTCTCTTTTTCCCAGAGCTCTTTTGCGCAGGACAAGTCTCGCCTTGAGAACCTACACAAATGAACCCATGAAGCCCTGCGGAGTAGCATTTGTTGCAGTCCAGTACAACGCGCAGCTCCAACAGTTGCCTTTGTACATGCTCCGCCAGGACGGCCAGCCGCTGCTGGGGCGCAGTTGGCTACAACATCTCAAGCTGGACTGGACGCAAATACAAGGTGATCACCACATGCAGGTGGGAAACACAAATGGCTTTGACAGATCACCTAAACTGGAGTCCTTGCTAAACCGCTATCAGGACCCGTTCAAGGACGAACTCGGCACAGTAAAGGAAGAAAAGGCTACCATCTTCTTAAGGGGTAACGCGAAGCCAAGATTTTTCAAAGCCAGAAGCGTGCCTTTCGCGCTAAGAGCTACTGTTGAGTAGAAATTGTCGAAGCTCCAAGATCTAGGGAAATTGTCGAAGCTCCAAGAGCTAGGGATAATTACACCCGTAACCACAAGCCCGTACGCAACGCCTGTCACGCCAGTTGTTACACGCGATGGTTCAGTCAGACTGTGCGGTGATTACAAAGTCACGCTAAACCCGATACTGGACATCGAAAGGTATCCGCTACCGAAAGCGGACGAGCTATTTGCCGCGCTGGCAGGCAGACAACATTTTTCAAAGATTGACCTAAGCAGAGCGTATCAGCAGGTCGAAATGGACGACGAATCCAAACAATACCTTACGCTGAACACGCACAAGGGTCTGTTTCAGGTGAACCGCCTACCGTTTGGCATTTCATCAGCTCCCGCAATATTTCAGCGTATTATGGATAACGCGCTGCAAGGACTAAATGGCGTAACTTGTTATCTCGATGACATACTGATCACGGGCCACACAGAAGCAGAACACTTGCTCAACCTGGAAGCTGTACTGAAGAGGCTATCAGAACGCGGATTTCGCGTCAAATCTTCGAAATGCGATTTTTTTTGCAATGAACTGCAGTACTTGGGTCACGTCATCACAAAAGACTGTGTTCGCCTGACGGATGAAAAGTTGGTCGCAATTGCAAATGCACCAGCTCCAACAGACAAACCGCAGCTGCTGTCAGTGTCAGGACTCATCAGTTACTATGGAAAGTTTGTTCCGAATCTGTCATACATACTCTTTGTTTTGAACAAGCTCTTGAGTAAGGACGAACCTTGGCAGTGGAACGCCGCTTGTCAAAGTGAGTTTGCGCAAGTAAACAAAAAAACTGCTGTCGTCAAAGCCTATTCTGATTCACTATGATCCCAGTTTGCCATTGCAGTTGTCGTGCGATGCTTCTGCCTACGGAATAGGCGCAGTTTTGTCCCACGATTTTCAAGGCCATGTTCATCCAATAGCCTATGCTTCAAGAACGTTAAAAAAAGCAGAACAAGGTTACAGTCAATTGGAGAAAGAAGCATTAGCGCTTGTTTTTGGAGTCAAGAAGTTTCATTACTACGTTTACGCACGGAAGTTTGTGTTGCTCGCAGATCACAAGCCACTTGAGACGATCTTTGGCCCGAAAACAGGCATTCCTGCTATCGCAGCTGCCAGACTGCAATGCTGGGCAGTCACGCTTTCTGCATATTCTTTTTCGTTGCAGTATCGCCCTTCGGCGCAGAACGTGGACGCTGATTGCTTATAGCGCCTTCCAATCCAGCAACCGGGAACAGACGGGGCAAAAGAAAATTTTCTGGTTTTGCGTTTGGACAGCATGCCCGTCTGCAGTAAACAAATCGCAGAGGAAACTGCACGGGATCCAGTGTTCCGTCAAGTAGTGCAGTACATCTTGTCAGGCTGGCCTGCTAACGCATCTGCGAACCTGAAACCTTTTTT
Organism: Rhipicephalus microplus; assembly: GCF_043290135.1. Taxonomy (NCBI): domain Eukaryota; kingdom Metazoa; phylum Arthropoda; class Arachnida; order Ixodida; family Ixodidae; genus Rhipicephalus; species Rhipicephalus microplus. The sequence continues at coordinate 68,267,085 of NC_134708.1, forward strand.
CTGTAGGAAACTAGAGCTTTCTTTATATCAAGGTAGTGTCATGCTGGGAAAACGTGTGGTGGTACCAGAAAAATTCCGTAAATTTGTCCTAGGTGAATTACATGAGGGGCATCCGGGAGTGGTGCGCACAAAAGAGCTTGCAAGAAGCTATGTGTGGTGGCCAAATATCGATCATGACATCGAGATATGTGTCGGCTCTTATCACGCGTGCGCAGAGACGCGCAGTATGCCAGTGAAAGCGCCGCTCCATCCATGGTCCTGGTCGACGCGTCCTTGCCAATGCCTACACATGGACTTTGCAGGTCCAATAAAAGGTATATCATACTTAGTAGTAGTTGACGCCCATTACAAGTGGCCAGAAGTATGTTCCATGACCACCACTACTTCAGAGGCAACCATTGCTTGCATTTATCAACTTTTCTGCTGATTTGGATTTCCAAGAACACTCGTGTCTGACAACGGAAGCCAGTTCATTTCTGCAGAGTTCTAAGCCTACCTCAAGCACAGGGGCATCCGGCACGTAAGAACCGCACCGTATCACCCAAGTAGCTACGGACTGGCTAAACGTTTTGTTCAGACTGAAGTCAGCGCTCCGCAAGACCAGTCCGAGGAGCGCCAGTGAGGAGTTAGCCGACTTCCTTCAGGCGTATCGTAATACGCCTCATGCTACGACAGGGGAGGCCCCTTCCACTTTGCTCCTGGGGAGACTCCTGCGGACCAGACTAGACCTGTTACGACCAGCGGTCGAGAACAGAGTGCGCCAGCACCAGTTCGACCAGACAAGGCGTCACCCATGTCGCAACAACGTCATCGCTGTTGGTGATGCCGTTCGTGTGCGCAATGTCCGATCGGCACCAAAGTGGCTGTGTGCAACAGTTCTTGCCCGTACGGGACTAGTGTCATATCGGTTAAGTGTAGTGACTCCTCATGGTGTGTTCCAGTGGGTGCGTCACCAAAATCACATCCGCAACGATAACACCGGCATCGCCACGGAGTTCGAACTACCCTTCAATGAAAGGCAGCAAGAAGTTGCCACACAGGTCCCGACCTGCGACTCATCACATGACGTCGACACCTCGCTCACCGCACAAAGTGAACCGGCGGACACTGCAAACGCTCCTAGCGAACGTCGCTACCCGCAGAGACAGCGTCGCCCACCTGATCGCTTTGTGCCATAAACTTCTTGGACAATGCCTGGGGATTCAAATAAGTGTGGGGGGATGTCGCATATCTGTACACGCGCGCTTGTGCGATACACTGTCACGCGGCCCATATCGCAACACCCTCGCCCACGATGTGGATAAAAGCGATTGGCGCGCGGTGGGCCGGGGGCATTTTCCTTCGGCATTCTTGGTTATCGCTATGTTGCTGGCATGCGAATAAAGCATGTTTGAGTACTGGCGGCGTCTTCATACCCGGAAGCCCTGGAACACGACACTGACCTAATCTTTTTAGCATGTGCTGAGAAAATATAACGCACAGGAACATGAGTGGAACGAATTTGCTTCATTGCTGTGTTTTATTTGTGTTAGCATTCATTTGTGCTTGTTACGGCATCTTAAGCCAGTTATACTGCTTCTCAAGCGCAGCACATTAGTACAACTTGTGTAACGCAGGGCTTTAAGCAGGAACTTGTTTCGGGAAGGGTGGCGGGGCGCACTTTGTAGATCCAAAGTGTGGGCCGGGCAGGATTATGGGCATTTTGAGCTCTGTATGCCATTGTAAAAATAACACTTCAGGGGGGGGGAGGGTATCATTTTCTGGCAACACCACTGGGGTACCGTAATGCGTTACAAAGCACACGTAAGCACAAAAAGAGAAAACAAAGACTTTCGAATTGCACAAAAATATTCCACGCATAGCACTAACTTCACATTTCTCTTGATTGGCACCGTATCTTCTTAGCGTGATGGCTTGGACGCTTTTCGGGGCCGTTTTGTCGTCGTGGTGGGTGAGCGCTACTCAAGAAAAGAGCACCGCAGGGTGGTGTAAGGTGAAGTAAAATGACAACTTGGGGCTTTCTTTCGGACTCTTGGAAAAACAAGTCCTTTTTTCTGGCATAACCCTCACGGTTCTCGACTGCTGACCAGAAAGTGCGGGTTAGATCCATGCAGCACCGGTCACATTTCGGCGTAGGCGAAATGCCCAAGACACGTGTACTCTGCAATTACAGGAATCCATAGAGAAGACCAGATCGTCAAAGTTTCGAAGCCCTCTACTACGGCGTTCCTCACAGTCATATCGTGGTTTCGGCGCCTCAATCTCCAATACGTTGTTGTCGTCTGGGGAAGACAAATCGGGGAAGACGATCGACAAATGTCAATCTTGACAATGCCATTGCGGGTGACAACAAAAAAATTTGATTCGAACTGCCTGGGTTGTATAAGCGTGTATATAATCTTGTCGTCTTGTAATAGTCCATTACAAGAGAATGGTGTTGCAGTAGAGTGTGGCGGTCCCATGATGACGAAGGCTAAATGCCAGTGGCACTTGTAATGTGTGATATCGGTACTTTTTAAAGAACACCAAGTGGTCTGAACTGTACAGGGCCCACCACTGCGTTTTGTTTTTTAGTGGAGTTGCTTTTAAATACTAAACATTAGAAAATGGCGAACTCTTAGAGCCTTTTCCCTGTAGTCATTCGTAACCCATGTTTTTTTTCCCGTTCTGCCGTAGATTCCAGAGGAAGCTACCATGTCCAGCCCAGACATGTCATCGTCTGAAGATGAGGAAATCCTGGCACCCAACAGTGTGGTCGTCAAGAAAGAGCGATTGGCGGCAGTCATGGCTTCGGCCCCACAATTGGCTCAGCCCGACACCACCTGTAGTGACAGTCCGCTAGTCTGCCAACAAGCAATACCAATCTGCTGCCTTCGGTGACCACAGTGCGATTGTCGTCCTTCTGCCGCGACATGGCATCGAGGTTGCAAGCCATGATTAACGACTATGACCGCAGCACGCCGGTGTTCTAGCTTTAGTTTTTGACACGGGTTGAAAAGAACTTTGCAATCTTTTGATGCTCACAAACATCAATAAACATTTGGGGAAAAAACGATCACCTTGGTAGTCTCCCGACACCTGTCAGATAATACAACTGCGGGCCACATATTTTTTTCTGAAAAGTAGCTTTCAACACTGTTTTTCAATGACCAAACGAAGCGTGTGAACAAAGGAAGCCATGTGTTCCAGTTGCCTGTATACTATCATGTTGTTCAGAACAGCGTGTAAAACGAAGAAAAAAACTAAAGACAATAGTTTTCTTTTGGCTGAGAGTATACTAGAAAAGCTAAGATCTTTTGCTTGTACCTCACGTCCTTTATCAGAGGCATACAAAACTGGCGTGTCCTGTGTCCTCCCACTTTTGTGTGTCGTCTTAACGCGCTGCATTCTCCACCACCACGAAGCTGATGAGAGGACCCGCAGTCCTTCTACAGGAAGACATTGATGATGAGAGTGACTGTATACAGCTAACATTTCGATTCTCTACGCTGCAATGTTGGCAGTAAAAAAAATACTGTGTCGAAGCTGCTGCTGCCGCCGCCCCTGCCGCTGCAGCGGCGGCGGCGGCGGCGGCGGCGGCAGCAGCAGCAGCAGCAGCAGCAGCAGCAGCAGCAGCAGCAGCAGTGGAGGTTCAATAAAAGAGGGCAACGGCACTCCAAAGCCGTCTCTTTTCAATAGTTTCTCCCTCAAGTGGGCTCTTCCGGAGAAGTTGCTAAGAGGCTTATGTGTGTTTGCATTACGCCAGTGTTCGGCGCCGTGTCAAACACGTCAAAAAGAGCCGAGATTTTCGAAGCCCTTTGAAGCCTGCTCATTATCACGTCAGAGTCCAGGCACGTAAAACTCCAGATATGATTATGATTATATATTTATTCACTTGATTTTATAAGAAACGACGCATAATCTGGGAAAGTTCATTGGCTAAATATTTCCACACTATCCCAAGGCATGTCTTTCGGGTGAAATCACGCTATGACTAGTTTTGAACAAGACGTAGCACAAAGAATGTATCACTCATTAGTGCTGTTACTTAGTGTACTGTGTGACATGTTATTGCTAGAGGCCGGTTCTCTAGGATCGAAAATTGCACTTCAGGCACAACTATTAGACAGGCAACACAATTTAGGCCTTCAACTCATAAATCTAGGCACAATAGGTTTTACAACATCATCAGTCTGATTACGCCCACTGGCCAAAGGCCTCTACTTTGATCCACCATGGCTATGGCTTCCCAATACGTGCAAATAACTAGAAAACAAAGATGTGCGCGACCTGTGTATATGACAGGAAAGCATAAATTCACGTAGCTACTGGACGCCTGATGCAAACGTGACAGCAGTGCTAGTGGGCACCTAGGTGAGTCATGATTGTTTTTGTTTGCGATATATTGTGAATTTTCTTCCCTTCCTTCTCATATCTCTCCTTCTCTATGCCCGTTTTGTATCTATTGAATTCAATTTTCTTCTGTATATATGTATCTCCATAACTTTCTCCGAGTTGGTCTTGTCTTTATTCTTTTGCGTTAACTCTCGGCCTGCGCTCTTCCTCACTTGCTCCGCTTTCCATCTTCTTCTCCCACTTAACCTTTCTTTCATTTTCAGTCTTTTCATTCTCTTTAGGATTTTCGTACTGTTTATCAGTTTCTCATTCTTTCTATGTTTGCTTTGCTGTATTCTCTCCTCCTTTCACCCTTAATCATGCTCCAAAATTCCTACTGACGCCCATTTTCACTTCCCACCAATTTTGCTTTTATAAAATACAACTATATTTAATGCTGAGCAATAAGATGCTGGGAGAACTGAATCGTTACGATACTTGCGCTCGGAACATGGGTATACGCGGGTTCGAGTTCCGCCACGCCAAGAAATGTTTGCCAAGAATTTCTCTTCCTTTCTATATTCTTCTTTCCCTTTCTCCGTGTTCGTTCTCTCACCGACAAGACTAATTGCATCCCCCACCAGATGAGTCGACTTACCTGTTCTGCGAGGAAAGGCGAAAAGGAGGTAAGAAATGCTTCATAGTGCAGGCAATTTCTGTTAGCGGAGCAATGCTAGGCTTCAACAGCTGTGCTGTTCACTAAAATGTCAGTGTTTGTGGTGACCCAAACGCAACAACAGATAAACAAATAGCTATGCGATCACACATTTCCTCGCATGGTTGGCAGAATGCGGTCTCTCCGATTATACTGTAGCATTGTCAATGTAGCCGCTGTCGCATGGCCGCTGTCGCATCAACATACTCCTCTTTCCGACTTGCCTGAGTATGGGACAGAAAGAGCAGGAAGCAAGACCACTAATGGACAAGAAGGCAGGAATGGTGCCTAATAGCCGTTTCTAATCATGCAAGATCAATTTATCACCAGTGGATAAACACAGGGGCATAGCCAGAAATTTTTTTCGAAAGGGGCTCACACCAACCCCGATGACGGGGGAGGGGGGCCACAGGGCTCAGATTTTTTCTGTGTTGTCACTATCGGCGGTAGTTTAAACAGTGTACATGTATATCAATTTATGAGACTCCCCCTCTCCTTAGCCATATGGTATGAAGAGAGTAAGTAAAGGTACCGTAAGGATGATTGATCGATATTTGAGTTTAACGTCTCAAAACCACCATTTTACTATGAGAGACGCCGTAGTTGAGGGCTACTGAAATTTAGACTATCTGGGGCTCTTCAACATGCTCTTAAATCTGAGCACACGCGCTTACGGTATTTTCGCCTCCATCGGAAATGCTGCCGCTGCAGCCGGGATTCAATCCCGTGACCTGCGGGTCAGCAGCCGAGTACTTTAGCCACTAGACTACCACGGCGGGGCAGTACTGTAAGAAGTACTGTAAAATACAGTAAACAACAGGTACAGTGACCTTTTGGAGCAACGGCCTCTTATCACAACATTGAATGTACTATAACTATAGTCTTCGAAAACGCATTATTACAATGACCTACCTAATCGCAGAAGACATAGTCATTCGTTAATCTCTGTTAAGCGTACATTGCGTAGTCCTCGTTGGGGCGAAATGCGTTTCACAGGTCAAGGCCAGTTCCGCTTACAACGAGGAATGAGGGGTATACACAGCATGTTTTTGTACATTTAATATTAAATTGGGCTTTGCTTCCTTTGCTGAGCGATTTTTTTCCTGTTGATGTCTGTGACTGCATGCCTATGGGAATTATTTTTATGTTAATCTCTTTAGGTCAAGTAGCCTGACGCAGTGGCAGCTTGTAGTCAACATTTTTTTTTACTGCGTGAATCCAAACATGCTGCCCATGCGCATTAAGCATTTTTTAATGTATGCTGCACGTTGGCAACAGGTCAACTTTCGGGCAGACTTTCAGTTTCACTGTGACTTTTGATAGCAATGAAGTTTTCCAATGCTAGAGGTTTCATCGTGCAATCTGCGAGGGCATAGTAATCATTATTGTGAAATGTTCTTTTGGTCTCAATCGAAAGTGCACGCACGACCGGATTACACCTACTCACACAAAACTAGCTTGTTTGTTGCGTATAAACGCCAAGGCACTAAAATACGCGCAAAAACATGAAATCTTCTTGTGTAGTTTTTTCTTGTAGCTTTCGTCATTCGGCTCCCTGAAATGATAGCGTTGTGTCAAAATGTCTCCCGCTGTTTGCAAGCGTGCATCCAATATTTCCCTTTACGTAAACAGATTCAGAACTGTACAGAGTATTTCACCGCGCAGCATACGTGCATTCACGTTTGCAGCACTTACGCCAGCACGAACAGGAGCAGCCTCGTACTACACAAAATCTTGAGTCATCAGTTCTCTAGAGCTAAAGGAATGAACTCCGGTCTTATTCAGAGGATGGTGCACCATAATCAATTGATCAGAACGCGTGAATGCCAACGAGAACTGCCAGCGCGTCACACGAGTTTACATACGTGGTACAGTGCACCGTCCATGTCTGTTGGTTGTCTGTTTCGGGTATTCTGATGCGAGTCGCTAGAATTTTGCTGTTGCCCCCAACTCCTTCGAGTTCATTCACGTTTGCGGTATTTCATCACAATGCAACCGAAACTACCAGCCTTCCCTGCGAAGACAATCACAAACGTGAGAAGTCTCGCACGCAGAGTAAGATACTGAAAGAGCGCGACCTCACCGGCTCCTGAAGGGAAGCGGAGAAAATGTATACCAGCGAATCTTTCCGCCAGGTGAGCAACCAGTGCTAGTATTGAAGGA